>NW_026652284.1:113066505-113208266 GCF_009828535.3 Hylobates moloch
GCGCGGTGGCTCACGCTTGTAATCCCAGCACTTTGGGAGGCCAAGGCTGGTGGATCACAAGGTCAGGAGATCGAGACCATGGTGAAACCCCGTCTCTATTAAAAAATACAAAAAAAAATTAGCCGGGCATGGTGGTGGGCGCCTGTAGTCCCAGCTACTCGGAGAGGCTGAGGCAGGAGAATGGCGTGAACCCAGGAGGCGGAGCTTGCAGTGAGCTGAGATTGTGCCACTGCACTCCAGCCTGGGCGACAGAGCAAGATTCCGTCTCAAAAAAAAAAAAAAAAAAAAAAAAAAGAGAAAAAAAAAAAAAAAAAAAAAAAAAAAAAAGGAGAGGGTTGCAGGGTTCCAAAGTCTTTAATGTACACGCAGAGCTCTTGGCTTTCAAGGAAGTACTTCAAGAAATGATGCAATAAATACATTAAATTTAATGAATATGTACGGATTACATACTATTTTCAAGGCTTTGGTTGTAGATACAAAAATGAAGTCGATAGTCCTTGTTTTCACAGGTCTTAAATGCAAATGTGCGTGTATATGAGGCTGGTGGGCGGGAAACAGGAAAAAATGGAGTTGGGAACAAGAGAAGAACAAGTCAAAGTATGTACACAAATAATCAAAGAACGGATCTCATTCCATAAATAAGTCAGAAGATAACAGTGTTTGCTCAGGATAGAAATATTGTCCTGATGTAATTTCTTTTAGGAGAGAACAAACAATGAGCTCAGGACACTGGGAAGTTCTGAGAAAACAGCAGGTGATATAACCCCTGCAGATCGGATATTGGCTCTTCCAGGAGGCCCTCCCTGAACATACTCCCCACTCTTCTTAGTCTGGGAAACTGACCTCCTTGTGCTCCCCCTGGCCCCTGTACTAACCTGATATTTGCACTTACCATATTAAAAGGCAACTTCACCTTGCCCTTTACGTGTCCTTTACTCTAATGAGATGATGAAATCTGAAGGCCAGCCACATGCTGGGGCATTCACACTCTGGTACCTAGTGACTGTGTCTAACCCGTGGTAGACACTTCATTAACAGCAGTTGAGCTAAACTGGGTACCCCATACCGTACAGAACATATCATAAATTCTTAATAAAGATTTGGTAACCTAGGTGGTGCCACTTTAGAAATCAATAATTGTTTTAAACAAATGTCATTAATTTCTTTTTCTTTTTTTTTTCTTTTTGTTTTTAAGACAAATTCTCTCTCTGTAGCCCAGGCTGAAGTGCAGTGGCATGGGCACAATCACGGCTCACTGCAGCCTCAACCTCCCAGGCTCAAGCAATTCCTCCATCTTAGTCTCCCCAGTAGCTGGGACTACCGGTGTGCATCGCCACACCCAGCTAATTTTGTTTATTTTTTTGTAGGTCTCACTATGTTGCTCAAGCTGGTCTAGAACTCCTGGACTCAAGGAAGTCTTCTGCCTCAGCTTCCCAAAGTGCTGAGATTACAGGTGTGAGCCACCACACCCAGCCTTGTCATCAATTTCAAGGGCTAAATTATAAGGATTTCTTGAGCTACCCAAAGATTCAATTTTCTAAATATCAGGTTGAACAAAACTTAGCTATATGTGCACCCCCAGAAACCTGAAATGCCCAGAAATTATGGGAAGCATCACTCAAAATGTCAGTAAAGCAATATTGGCTAGAATCCTAACCAAAATAAATTTTCACTAAACCCCATTGTGATTTCAGAATTAGCGCAGATTTTGTAAGAGTGCCATGGTGAATTACAGACCTCAGTCTCCAAGCCATGTGAGTTTGCCTCTGGCAGCCATATTGAAGTGAAGGTAATTAACATAGTTCATCTTGTAATAGGATGGTGCTTTCCAGACTGTTTGAAATTCCATGGGCATCCCAAGCAGACCCCAGTAACCCTTTGAAATATGCTGAACCATGGCAGTTAACACACAAGGGGATCATTAAATGAATAAGAGAAGGCACAGAAATCACAGTTTGTAACTGAGATCATTTCATGGGCAGTTTGCCAGCTATTTGGGAACGTCTAACACAAAGGTTTCTTAATATGAGGTATTTATAAAGTGTAGTGCTATGAATCTACAAAATCACTTTAAAAATTATTTTAAAGGACATTGCCTTTCAAATTATTTTCTAAGTCCTGTGCTTAACAATTATTTTGATATAAAAATTTAGGAGGCACGATGATAATACTATTAAATTTTAGCAGTAACAGAAAGCAGTCTTCAGGACGAATGATCAGGATGTTTCCTGTACATAGTCATTGCCATCTACTATGCAGCAGAAACCATTCTCAGATATCAAATTATGGTCACCTTGGTCCAGACAATAATGATGACACAGGCAACACTTACCGAGCACAGGCAGTGGTTTTGAAATAGCTGGCAAGGCGGAGAAACAATGATTTCACATCTTGAGTGAAAAAGAGAAAATATTTTAAAATCATTTTAAAGTGACCAAAATTGGAATGAAATACAGGCATCATCACAGTAATCTGGGGAACAGTTACTTACAAACTATAGTTATCATCAATGAGCATGTGAAGACACTGGCTAATATTTCTCCCATAAACCATCTGAAACAACAAGATCACTCTGATTCAGCATACTAATTGTGCATTTCCAACCTATGTGATTTTTTTAGACTTACTATGGAATTATGATTTCAAGGTTTACTATGAAACTACAGTAATAAAGACAGTGGTATTGGAAAATGGACAGACATACAGATCATGAAAGAGAGTAGACAGCCCAGAAGTAGACTTATGCAGATAGAACAAACTGATTTTAATTGAGGTGCAGAAGCAATTCGAAGGAGAACATACCATCTTTTCAACCAATGGTGTTGAAACAATTGGATATTTACATGCAAAAAAATGAACCTCCACATATATAACACATCTTACACAAAATTTAACTCAAAATGGGTCATAGACCAAAAATGCAGATTGTAAAAGTGTAAAACTTCTAGAAGAAAACATAGGAGAATATCAATATGACCTTGCATTTCGCAATGAGTTTTAAAATGCAATACCAAATGCACAATCCATGAAAGAAAAGAAAGGAATAATTGGACTTTATCAAAATGTAAAACTTTGCACTGTGAAAGACACTGCTAAGAGAATGAAAAGACAAGGTACAGTCTGTGAGAAAATACTTGCAAATTATGCATCTAATCAAGGACTTCTATCCATAATATATAAAGAACTCTCAAAATTCAATAATAAGAAAATAAGCAACCCACTTGAAAAAATGAGCAAAACATCTGAACAGACACTTCACCAAAGAATATACACAAATGGCAATAAGTACAAAAACAGATGTTCAGCATCATTCTTCATTAGAGTAGTGCAAATTAAAACAGTGAGATATCACTGCATACCTAGTAGAATGGCTAAAACCCAAAAAACTGGCGATACAAAATGCTGGGCGGATGCTGAGCAACAGAAACTCTCATTCATTGCCGTTAAGAATGAAAAGGGTGCAAACGCTTGGAAGATAGTTTTGGCCCTTGCTTACAAAGTTAAACATAGACTTACCATATAATCTAACAGCTGCACCCCTTGGCATTAATTCAATACTAAGTTGAGTTGAACTCTGTGTCTGTATAAAAATCTGCATATGATTCTTTGTAGAAGCTTTATTTAAAATTGTCAAAAACTGGAAGCAACCAAGACACCCTTCAATAGGTGAATGTATAAACAAACTGTGGTATATCCATACAATGGAATATGATTCAGCAACAAAAAGGAATGAGCTAATTGTAGAATAGCACATTTGTTATTGATATGAGTTAGTATATTTTCTTACAGGAGGTGAATAATTTTCTATATTAATCATATACAAGCAAAATATTCCATGGGAGAAATAATTTGTTCTGACAAAATAAGAAATTAAGAGAAGACAGAAATGGTGGGAAAAACTGAAGTCTCATAAGTGATGGCAGCAGCAGCCCATCTGGAGTGGCTGCTGCAAAGATGCCAGCTGCAGCAGGGGAGGCGTGGCCAGGGTTGTGTGCTTCAGAGGGAGCCCCGCCCTCCCAGGTGCAGCCGCTCAGCCATGGCTCTGAACCCAGGCATCCCTGCACTTTTGGGGGCCTTGGAAGACCCCCTGCCCCTGCAGGCTTGGAAGCGCCTGCTCCTGCCCCTGGCCTCTCCCTGCTCCTGTTGCCCGCTCTGATTTCGGAGCAAAGTTGTGGCTAGGCCCGGTGCTATCACAACCTAGCAGTAACTAGACCCCACACTTGTTTGCTCACACACCCCTCACTACTCTACACTTTGCTTGTAAAGGCTCAATATATATCTGAATCAGTCATGGCAGTGAAGAGATGCAGACCTAGATCACCCACACCGTATATTCCATAGCATATTTTGTCTGTAAAAAAACTACTCAGACCAGTCATACCTAACACCCCCTTTTAAAAACAAGCATTTCATTTAATAACAGTGATGCCTCTTCTTATCCTGAAATAAATTTCATAAGTAATATAACCCATCTACATAAGTAATCTAGAGATGATTTAAACTATATGGGAGGATATACATAGGGTATATGCAAATACTACATCATCTTATATAAGGGGCTTTAGTATTCAAGGATTTTGGTATCTGAGGGAAGCTCTAGAATCAAACCCCCTTAGGTATTGAGGGACAACTGTATTCAATGCTTGTACTTTCCAGTTTTGAATAATTTATAACTTGAAAGATATAAATTATCCCCTCTCTCTCTGTCTCTCTGTCTTTCCCACCCCATCTCTAACTTTATTACTACATCTATCTCTATTGCACTTCACAGCTGCACATTGTTCTGTGGTGTGAATTTATTTATTCAGTCCTCCATTTATGGACATTTGAGTTGTTTCTATTTTTTGCTATTATCAAAATGATGTGCAAGGGACCCAAAATAGCTAAAACAATCTTGAGGAAGGAAAATGAAGTTGGAAGGCTCATGCTTTTCCACTTCAAAACTCACTACACTACATGCAAAAGAATGAAGTTGAAGCATTACTTTATGCCATATACAAAGATTAACTCAAAATGAATTAAAAACCTAAATGTAAGAGCTAAAACTATAAAACACAACAAAAGATAGGTGAGAAACTTCATGACATCGGATTTGGCAATGATTTATTGAATGTGACACCAAAAGCACAGACCACAAAAAAAGAAAAAAAAGTAGAGAAGTTGGACTACATCAAAATTTAAAACTTCTGCACATCAAAGAATACATTCGACAGAGTGAAAAGGCAAACCACAGAATAGGAAAAACATTTACAAATCACATATCTGAGAAGGGGTTAATATGCAGAATATATAAAGAATTATTTTAACTTAACAACAAAAAGCAAACAGCCTGGTTTAAAAAGTGTCAGAGTACTTGAATAGACATTTCTTTAAAACAGATACACAAAGAAACGTCCAATAAGTGCATGGAAAGATGGTCAATATCATTATCCATCAGGGAAATGCAAATCAAAACCACAGTGAGATATCACACCACACCCACCAGGATGGCTCTAGTCAAAAAGACAGACAATAACAAATGTTGAGGATGAGGAAAATTTGGATTCCTCATACATTGCTGGTGGGGGTGGGAGTGTAAGATGGTGCAGTCCTATTGGAAAAAGTTACAGCAGTTTCTAAAAATATTAAATATAGACTTACTATATGCCCAGAAACTCCATTCCTAGATATTTAACCAAGAAAAATGAAACTGTATGTCCATACAAAACTTGTACACCAGTGTTCATAGCAACATTATTCATAATGGTCAAACAGGGGGAAAACTCAAATGCCCATCAACTGATGAATGGATAAACAAAATGCAGTATATCTATGCAATGGAATGTTATTCTTCCATAGAAAATGATGAAGTACTGATACAGGCTACAACATGGATGAACTCCGAAAACATTATGCTACATAAGTCATACCAGACACAGAAGTCCACATAACTGTATAGGAAATGTCCAGAATAGACAAATTCACAGAGACAGAAAGTACATTAGTGGTTTTCAGGAGGTGGAAGAGGAAGGAAAGGAGAGTAACTGCTAATGGTTAGAGGGTTTCTTTTTTCAGTGATGAAATTGTTATAGAATTATAGTGGTGATGGTTGCACAATTTTGTGAATATACTAAAACCACTAAAGGTGCACTTAAAAATAATTTTTAAAAACTGTTTAAAAATACAATGAATAGAATTTTTTAAAATGCAATGAATAACATTTTACATATGTCGTTTCACACAATAAATTATTTGAAAAGGCCTGGCCAGGTCAAAGGAGACATGTGACTTTAAACTTGGTCGACATTATCGAATCTCCCTACCTGGGGATATTCTTTTTTTTTTTGAGACGGAGTCTCGCTCTGTTACCCAGCCTGGAGTGCAGTGGCACAGTCTTGGCTCACTGCAAGCTCCGCCTCCCGGGTTCACACCATTCTCCTGCCTCAGCCTCCCGAGTAGCTGGGACTACAGGCGCCCGCCTCCACGCCTCGATAATTTTTTGTATTTTTAGTAGAGACGGGGTTTCACTGTATTAGCCAGGATGGCCTCCATCTCCTGACTTCGTGATCCACCCACTGCAACCTCCCAAAGTGCTGGGACTACAGGCATGAGCCACCGCGCCCGGCCCCCCTACCTAGGGATTTTAAGAATAAATTGTTAAAAATTTCACAGCAATGATGGAGCATGTCTGCTACTTCACAATCTTGTCAAAAAAGTGTGACCAAGCATTTGAATGTTTGCCAATATGATGGGTGATGATGTCACTGAGTAGATTTATTTTAAAAAAGAATAATATTTTTATTGTTTTTATTTTCAAAATGTGAATCATTTGAAAGAGATTACAAATAAATACAAAAAAGAAAAGAAAACGTCATCAGAAAAATCCCACCATACAGAAGAAGTTATTAATAAAATCTGGTGAATATCCTTTGGTAATCTCTTTACATGCATTTTAAAACCGTTATTCTAAAATGAGCTCTAACATAAATACAGCAAAGCCTATAAAGTGTACAACTTGATTTTGATTTTTTGTATAAACACCTGTAATTGCTACTCAGATCAAGCTATAGAATATTTCCCACACCCTTTAAGGTTCCTTGGTTGTCCTTTTCAGTATATACCCTCAGAATTAATCACTATTCTTACATCTATAATAATTGATTTGTCTTGCCTTTTTTTGAATTTTATATATACAGGTTGAGCATCTCTAAATAACAAATTCAAAATCTGAAATGCCCCAAGTATGAAACTTTTTGAGTGCCTACATGATGCCACAGGTGGAAACTTCCACAACTGACTTCATGCCACAGGTGCAGAAAATTACTTAAAATATTGTGTAAAGTTACCTTTAGGCTGTGTGTATATGAAACATAAATGAATTTTGTTTAGATTCGATTCTCATCCTCAAGATATCTCATCATGTATATGCAAATATTCCCAAATGTTAAAAAAGTCCAAAATCCAAAATACTTCTGGTTCCAAGCATTTTGTATGAGGCATACTCAACCTGTATGTGCAAACATATCAGCTTTCCTGTCTGTCATCTATCACTTACATCTCTATGAGAAACATCCATGCTCTTGCCCACATCTATACAGTTTTAGTCAATTTTTAATTCAAATAAACATTATTAGAATAATTTTAGATATGCAGAGAAATCAGAAAATTAGGACAGAGGGTTCTCATGTGGTCTCCAGTCAGCTCCCTCTATTATTATTACTGTGGTATGTTTGTCACAATGAAGGAACATGGTAATGTACCAACACTGGTACATTACCATGATCTCAACTCTACACTTCATTTGGATTTTTCCTTTTTCCGTTCCAGGATCCCATCCAGGTCACCACATACGTTTAGTCATTGTGTCTGCTAGGCTCCTCCGGGCTCTGAGAGTTTGTCACTTTCCCTGGTTTTGATGACCTTGAAAGTTTTGGAAAGCCCTGCTCAGAAAATGTGTTGAATGTCCCTTAATTATTTTCTTCTGCTATTTTTCTTTTGGTAGAATGGGATTTGGAAGACCACAGAGGTAAAGTGCCATTCTCACCACATCGTATCAAGGGGACATGCAATCAGTGTAACTTATCCCTGTTGATGCTGACTTGCTCACTTGCAGCAGTGTTTGTCCAGTTTCTCCACTGAAGAGTTACCTTTCTTACCCGCTTCCTTACTCTACTCCCTGGAAGAAGTGTCTAAATGCAGCCCTCCCTCAAAGGATTAAGAGTTAAGCTCCACCTCTTAAGGGAGGAGTATCCACAAACATTAACCTAAGAAACGTATCATTTACAGTCCTGTGAAAGAAAAGAAAGGGCTCTGCGATCAACTTGGAGGTTTGGAAAATACTAAGTGAAATAAAGCTAGACGTGTTCCTTCACCACATTATTTCACTGATTATTATACTAATGCACATCATGGTCTTCCAATTTGGGATATAGAATGCAGAATTTTGCAAATTTATTTTTAACCACAGGAGCACCCCCTCCGACACACACAGACTCCACTTTTGTTCTTGTGGTCCCATTGTGATCTAAAAATGTTTTGCAAACTTCATAATTATCTGGGAAGCTTATTTTAAATTACCAATTCTCAGTAAATCTAAATTAGAATCTCAAGAGATGGGATCTAGGACTTTGTATTTAAAAAAGCACCTCCTCCAAGTGATGCTGCTGTATTTGACCCTCAAAATGTGGGACTCGAGAGCAAGCAGCCCTTGCTGGCCAGTGTTCAAGAACCATAAAGATCCCAGACTGTTGTATTCACCTTTGTTTCATTGATTCAATAAATATTGAAGAACCCCAGGCACTGAGGATACTGAAGTGAGGGAGACGCACAATGTGTCTGCTGTCAGGCAGCTCACATTCTTCTAGGGAGAGGCAGATCCCATTAAATCTTCAACAGCTAATCATGTCACAGGTCAGGGGATAATAAGTGCTCGAAAGAAAAGTAAAGCAAGGTGCATGCAACAAAAAGTGGCATGTTATTTATAAAGGATTTTCAAGGAAGATCTCTCTGATGATGTGACATTTGAACGGATTTTATAAAGAAGTAAGGTCACATGTAACGAGGCTATCTGGAGGATTCTAAGAGGCAGAGTGAAAAGCAAGTGCAAAGGCCCTGAGACAGGAGTGGGCCTAGCACCAAGGAATTTGATCACTGCCCTGGAGACTTGAATAGGGAAAGGAAAAGAAGGCAGAGGAACAACATACAGGTCAGAGGGTAGAGAACAAACATACTTATAAGAAGGCATAAAGAGACAATTTATGTGGGGATATACAAATACAATGGGAAGGGTGGAGTCTCTGCAGGGACCCTAAGTCGCATAGTGGGAACTTCAAGTGGCTTTAAACTCCAGCTATACTTAGAGTATATCTATAACAGGAGCCACTTCTCTTTGGACAAAAAGCAATACACTGTAAAATACAATTTTAAGCAATGTACCCTAGGTTTTGTATGCTTTCTAGGTAGGTTTTTTTTTTTTTTTTTGGCAGAGCTTCGCTCTTGTTGCCAAGGCTGGAGTGCAATGGTGAGATCTCGGCTCACTGCAACCTCTGCCTCCCAGGTTCAAGCAATTCTCCTGCCTCAGCCTCCCGAGTAGCTGGCATTACAGGCATAAGCCACCACGCCTGGCTAATTTCATATTTTTAATTTTCACCATGTTGGTCGGGCTGGTCTTGAACGGCTGACCTCAGGTGATCCTTCCACCTCGGCCTCCCAAAGTCCTGGGATTACAGGCATGAGCCACCGTGCCTGGCCCACTTTCTAGGTTTTGTATGCTTTGTGAGAGGATAGAGGTGGGCAATGAGAGATAAAGGGAAACTTATCATGGACAGACAAATGAACAAATCTCAACCACAGAGCTACCTGAAATGTTTTGTGGAATAAGGCAAGGAAATCATCAATCAGCTATAGCTTCACTAATTATGAAATACCACTGCATGAAAATAAAATGTGAATTACCTTGCACATGCAGAAATGATTAAGCACACAGCAAGCAGGATTGCCTGAAAGAAGACCTCTTGCAACAAACTGGTTTCTAATAGGAAGAACAAAAATAAATAAATTAGAAATCATTGCTGATTCAATCATCTTGGAAGAAAAAATCATCTCAAACTTCTCTTCTACCCACCAAAAAAAAAAAAAAGTTTTGGAACATATGTCAGTTCAAGCAATGTGTCATAAATAACAAGATAAAATTACCTACTGTTATACAGGGCTGTCATTAGAAAATTTCTGTAAATAATTACTTTCTTCAATCACTATAAAATAAAAGACTATGCTATTTACACAGTTTACGGCTTGCCTTTTGATTTAACGTTGGGGAAAGGCTTTGTAGAGTTTATGATAATGTAAGAAATCTAACTCTGTGATTGTGATAACAATAATGTCTAAAATCTGTAAAGTGCCTTATAATTCACAAAGAGCTTGTATATGTTAGTTCACCTAAACAGCACAAGAACCCTGTGAGGTGGATGCCATTATCTTAGTTCTGCAAAGAGAAGAAAAAGACTAAGAGAAATGACGAACTCGTCCAAGGTCACATGGCTAAGAGATGTCACAGCCAAGATTTAAAAACCACATCTAGACAGAACATAACATTTTGTCTGAAGTGCGCAGGGAAAGACAATTGCGACTTTGCATAATGGAAGTCTCTAAAGACCAAAAATGAGAACATATATTATGAAATATTTGTCTTTGAAAACTCTTTGCAATCAGTACAATATTTCAGTACCGCCAAGCAACAGTAGAAGCTGCAAATCATCCAGCAATTATAAGCATAAGAGTTAATTCAATCATGAACCTCAGTATTATTCTAATCACCTTAAATAAATTAAAGCTGGTTTGAGGATTACCACATAAAAAAACCTAAAGGAGAATATAAACAGACCTCAACTTAATTTTTGCCAAATGCTTCAAAAGCTCAATTTTGCAACAGTTGTTTAAAACTTGGAATGACTTTATGTTATGAATGCATTTATTTTTGCTATTTATGCCATGAATGAGGATTGAGTCAGCTAACAAAACCTACTTAGCCCATAATGCGGGTGGAATGCTGAAGATTGGCAATTCAAAATATCACAGTAGTAAATTATGTCACTGCAAATGTACAGTCGTTCATGTACATTGTGAATTCAGTTATTGTGGGTTCAATTGAATACTCAACCATCCTTCTAAAGTGTGTTTCTATTCTTAGCCTCCCCTGATTTCATGTGGAATTTGGAAAACATTTCCTCAGAAACAAATCTAGCTTGAAAAACTGCAAAGATCACTAGACTTGGATACTGAAGGATGAATGGGTTTAAATTTGAGATCTACAAAGATATGATTTGTGTGATTTGGGACGAATTATTCATGGATTCCTTCCTTAAGTGGCCATTTGCTGAGTACCTTTTTCAGCTCAGCTCAGGTGTAACCTCCTTTAGGAAGCCTACCTTGATTCTACTGGCTCCTCCTTGGCCCTTAGCTGTTCCCTCCCTGTGCTCCCATTATACCTTGTTCATATCTCCGCTAACTCTCTTTTCACAATGAATTAAAAATTCTATAATATTTCTCAATATTCCCCCACTAGACTGCAAGCTCATTGAGAAAATAGCATTGATTTCCTGTTCTCTGGGGACAGTGCCCATATTTTCCTCGAGGAATCACCTCTCCCCCTCTCTTGGTACACAGTTTAGGTGAAGTGACTGATTTTTTCTGACTTTCCTCCTAGCATTTGATTCCTTTCAAGCTTTTGGGAGTTTCACATATATCGGTGGAACCCACCCCCAAGATTTCAACATATGTTCTCTCTATTTTCCCTAAGCGCCGGCCAGTTTGAGAAATAAAGAGAAAGAGTACAAAGAGAGGAATTTGACAGCTGGGCTGCAGGGGGTGACATCACATACTGGTAGGACCGTGATGCCCACCTGAGCCGCAAAACCAGCAAGTTTTATTGAGAATTTTAAAAGGGGAGGGGATGCAAGAACAGGGAGTAGGTCACAAAGATCACGTGCTTCAAAGGGCAAAAAGGAGAACAAAGATCACATGCTTCTGAGGAAACAGGGCCAGGGCAAAATCAGAAACTCCCGATAAGGGACTAGGTTCAGCGGTGCACATACTGTCTTGATAAACATCTTAACAGAAAACAGGGTTTGAGAGCAGAGAACTGGTCTGACCTTAAATTTACCAGGGCTGGGGTTTCCCAATCCTAGTAAGCCTGAGGGTACTGCAGGAGACCTGGGTGTATCTCAGTCCTTATCTCAACCGCATAGGACAGACACTCCCAGAGGGCCGTTTATAGACCTCCCCCAAGGAATGCAATTCTTTTCCTAGGGTCTTAATATTAATATTCCTTGCTAGGAAAAGAATTTAGTGATGTCTCTCCTACTTGCACATCCATTTATAGGCTCTCTGCAAGAAGAAAAATATGGCTCTTTTTGCCCGACCCCACAGTCAGTCAGACCTTATGGTTGTCTTCCCTTGTTCCCTAAAATCGGTGTTATTCTGTTCGTTTTCAAGGTGCACTGATTTCATATTGTTCAAACACACATTTTACAATCAATTTGTGCAGTTAACGCAATCATGACAGTGCTCCTGAGGTACATCGTCAGCTTATGAAGATAACAGGATTAAGAGATTAAAATAAAGACAGGCATAACAAATTATGAAAGCATTATTAGAGAAGTGATAAATGTCTATGAACTCTTCACAACTTATGTTCCTCTGCTGCAGCTCCAGCAAGTCCCTCCATTCAGGGTCCCTGACTTCCCGCAAACACACATACTTATCAACAAAGTTTTGTTCATGTGAAACAGGCCCTTCCAAAACCAATAAAACTCAATTATTGGCCTCTTGTCATTAGCCTAGACAGATGTAATCTCTCTCTGCAGAACTGGAAACTGGAAAGGTGTAGGCACAGAGCCACCAGGATCCACCATGGATGGAGGGCCATTTTTCCTTTTCTTTTCTTTTCTTTTTTTTTTTTTTTTTTTTTTTGACAGGATCTCACTCTATTTCCCAGGCTGAAGTGCAGTGCATGATCTTGGCTTACTGCAGCCTTGACTTCTTAGGCTCAAGTGATTCTCCCACCTCAGCTTCCCAGGTAGCTGGGACTTCAGGCATGCACCACTATGCCCAGATAATTTTTTGTAGAAATGGGGTCTCACCATGTTGCCCAGGCTGGTCTCTAACTCCTGGGCTCATACGATCCTATCACCTCAGCCTCCTGAGTAGCTGGGACTACAGGCATGAGCCACCATGACTGGCTAATTTTTGTATTTTTTATAGAGACGAGGACTCACTATGTCACCCAGGCTGGTCTGGTACAACCTTTTAAAGAGTAACACAGACACAGAAGAGAAGAGACAACAAAAGACAGAGAATGACAGGATCCTGCACTGTAAGCCTGGGATTTTCATTAAGATGAGCCAATAAATTCTATTGATTAATCCACTTTGAGTCGGGTTTCCATCCACTGGCACTCAAAAATCTTCAACTGATACAATTGATGTATGTGCCTATATCTTTAGCACCTGGAAGAGAACACACACGCAATACCTACATGTGAAGGGCTTAATGGAAGATGGAGACCTTGTCCACCCAGGACTTCATAGCCTAGTGAGAAAGAGGAAAATAAACAGTTTCTATAGCGATATATAGAGTGCTAGGGAATCAAGGCGAAGTGAAGTGCTACCTCCACCAGCCAGAAGGGGGTAGAGAAGGTGCACAGAGGTGGTCTCATTTAACTTGAGACTTGAGGAAGAGTAGGGGGCCGCCCAGGTATAGCAGGTGGGAGAGAGATTCCAGACACAGCAAAGAGCTTATATTTGTTCTTAGAAAACTCTTGGCAAAGAGTACAAAGGTTAACTTTACCTGTCTGAATCTGAATATTCTTATGTGTAAAATGGAGGTAGCACACTTATTAATTGGTCCACCAGCATCATCTCTGTGCATATATGGGCATTTTGGAATTCACAGATGACTATGACCTAGTGCTCATCTTTAGGGAGCTCACAGAGGCAAACATGCAGTGACAGTGCAAATAATGGGCATGAGAAAGAGAAGTCCTGGGAGCTAGGGGAGCACCAAGAAAGGTGAGCTCCCTGGAGGAGGTGGCTATTGAGCCTTCTTAGGTGTTGATAACCTGTCATTCCAACACCTGGAAAGGGAACTATAGAAAAACAGAAAACAAACCAAAACAAAAAAAAACCCTTGAACACTTATCTACTAGCTGCACTAAGAACAAAATGTACAAAGCATATTGATCTTCAGGAATAGAAGAGTGATGGCCAGTGAAGTGAATATTTACGATTTTGTGAAAGCAAATAAACAGAAAATATTTTTTCCATTTAACTTCAATTTTATGTAACAATAACTTCATATTTACTGAGTATTCAATAGACATGACATAGTATGCTAAGTACTTTACATGAATTATTTTAGTCATGACAAGGTGGGAATTATGATCATCTCCATGTAGAGATAAAAATGTTAAGTTTGAGAGGGTTTGGTAAACTGCTTCTGAGTTACAACTAACGAGTAGGGATCTGGGCTTTTAATCTCAGCAAGCCAATGACAGAGTGGGCTCTTTCACCTTGGTGCAGCACCATGTCCAAACATGCTTAATCTGACATTAGCAAACCAGAGATTAAGGGACATGCTTGTTGAATTTATTACAGCTTTACTCCTGCCAGAAAATACCAATGCCTTTATTATCTTTTAGCTTTTACTTGTCAGAAGCATAGCATTAAAGGATGTTCTTTTTGTTGTTTCCTCTTCTTCTTCTTCTTCTTCTTTTTTTTTTTTTTGGAGTCTCACTCTGTTACCCAGCCTGGAATGCAGTGGTGTGATCTCGAGTGATCTCGACTCACTGCAACCTCCACCTCCCAGGTTCAAGTGACTCTCCCTGTCTCAGCCTCCAGAGTAGCTGGGATTACAGGCATGCACCACCATGCCCAGCTAATTTTTCTATTTTTAGTAGAGATGGACTTTTGCGAATTAAAATAGAAACAATGTGTATTTCACTTTGCTTTACTGAAGCCTAACATTTTACAAAATACACTCAGAATTTTTTTTTTTTTTTTTTGCTCTGTCACCCAGGCTGGAGTGCAGTGGTGCGATCTCGGCTCACTGCAACCTCCGCCTCCTGGGTTCGTGCCATTCTCCTGTCTCAGCCTCCCGAGTAGCTGGGACTACAGGCGCCCGCCACCATGCCCGGCTAATTTTTTGTATTTTTAGTAGAGACAGGGTTTCACCATGTTAGACAGGATGGTCTCGATCTCCTGACCTCATGATCCGCCCGCCTCGGCCTCCCAAAGTGCTGGGATTACAGGCCTGACCCGCCGTGCCGGTCTCTGAATGTTTTTTAAGTAAAACACTGCAGATCCAGTGCTTTTGATGCCCCTACCATGACACCCAAAGGCAGTCATCTCCTCTGCAAAGGGTCACCTGGGCTTTGGCAGAGGCCTCATGTCCTCCCTTCCTCTCACAGGTTGGTACCAGCTGCTAAGTGCATATTCGTCATCTCCAAGTCATTCTCAGGCTCTGAAAGGAATAATTATTTGGGTGTGGCAAATATTTAAAACACCTGGACTCACCTGAATGATCTGAACTATTCTCTTGGAAACGTTCAGAAGCTGTCAACTGGGACTGAAGAGACAAGCTGTGGGAGTTTCCTCCAGGAGGCGGAAATATGATGTGGCTGGAAGAGGAGGTGATCACAGACTCTGTATTCATCTTCCCTGACTCCCAGTCACCAGTCAGAGAAGAACAGTCTAAATCATCTGCTGAAAAAGCAGAGGGGTTCAGTGTGAGTGTGTGTGTGTGTGTGTGTGTGTGTGTTCAGTGACTGCTCAATGCACAATTAGTTCCTAATAATCACAAAAATAGTAACATTGATACAGTATTGCACTGCCATAGTGGGATGGGAGAAGGACTTTTGGATGAGATGAGATGATGTATTCGTCTGTTTTCATGCTGCCGATAAAGACTTTCCTGAGACTGGGTAATTTATAAAGAAAAAGAGATTTAATGGACACACAATTCCACATGGCTGGGGAGGCCTCACAATCATGGTGGAAGGCAAGGAGGAGCAAAGTCACATCTTACATGGATGGTGGCAGGCAAAGAGAGAATAAGAGCCAAATGAAAAGGGAAATCCCTTATAAAACCACCAGATCTCGTGAGACTTATTCACTATCGTGAGAAGAACATGAGAAAGACCCATCACCATGATTCAATTCCCTCCCACCAGATCCCTCCCACAACATGTGGGAATTGTGGGAGCTACAATTCAAGATGAGATTTGGGTGAGGACACAGGCAAACTATATCAAATGACATTTCAATTTGTCTTCATACTTGAAGGTTGAAGAGAAATATCTTTGGTGGAGAGATAAACAAAGGCCAGCGGCATCTTCAATGACATTGAGGCTTGTATAGATGGATTTAAAGGATCTGTAGTCAGTATATGAACCTCACATCTTTATAGGACCACTTTACAGCAGTCAACTCCTTCTACTTCTGATTCATTTATTCATTCAACGTTTATTGAATGTGACCGTATATTAGAAACTGACCTAGCTGCTGGGATACGGTGGTGAATTAGAACAACATCTCTGTCCTTACATATTGCTGAGTGGCAGGGGAGAAAATATCTTGTGATAAGTGTCATGAAGGAAATTCTGCCTCTATAAAATACATTGAAATGCCTAGATAAAATATAGCAACCATCTGTTTAAATTTTCTTATTCAAAGAGGCTATTTCATACATACATAGCTTCAAGAACATGCACCCATTTTCTCCTATGATGATTCATACATAAATATATTTTACTGGCCCTAAACTTAGCCTGACATTCTCACAAAAAAGTCAAGTTTATTGCAAAAGCATGCATGCAACATCAAGTTTCAAACATGCTAAGATGACTGCTCATAACACTTGGTGTCTTCAATGTGAGGTCACCAAGGAATGAATTTTAATCCTTGATTCTTAGTTTGAGTCAGAGATTAAGGGATCCAAAACTGTCTAAGCCAAAGCTTCCTTGGAAAGGATGAATGTGTTAAGAATGCCTTTCAACCACAGGGAGGGTTAAGCACCACACCTCTGACTCAACCACTGGAAGTCTCCCATTTGGCTCACCTGGCATAAATGCACCTAGGAATTCTCTCGGTTCTGTCTTGAATGGTCTGTGTCATATTCCAGGGTTTAACTTTACTCTTATGATCTTGGGTAAGAATTCGAGCCAGTTTAGAGCTCATTGACTTGGAAGCAAAGCCACTCAGAAAGAGTAGCCAGAGTCCTGCTTTGGGATGTAGGTGTTTTCTAAGCTGACATCTAAAAGGGACTGCACATGCCCAAAAAATGTTATTTTTCTTTATAGCTGAACTCGAAAGAAGGAAATATTCCCAAAGGCCAAGCCAGGGAAACCTATAACTCTAAGCATACGCTGTGGACAAAGCTTCCAAAAGGGGTGGGGAGAGGGCCTTAGAAGTCATAGTAGTCAAAGGTCTATGGATTAAATGACATTAGGGACAGAAAAAAGGCCTTGGTCTCAAGAGAGGCAGAAAATTAAAACCGAGTTTCTGTAGGGACTCAGAATGCTATTTCCTCAATGAAAGGATGGCTAGGAAAAAAAATCTGCCCACTAGTTCTAGGAGAAGGCATGAAAGCTTATCTCTTTTGGCCTGTGTAGTGGGTGGGAGGAAAATGTCTCCCTGCTAACATTTTATAAGTAAGTGGGTTTTTAGTTAATTTTTTGTTTGTTTGTTTGTTTTTTTGAGACAGAGTTTTGCTCTTCTCGCCCAGGCTAGAGTACAATGGCGCAATCTCAGCTCACAGCAACCTCCACTTCCTGAGTTCAGGCGATTCTACTGCCTCAGCCTCCTGAGTAGCTGAGATTACAGGCATGTGCCACCATGCCCAGCTAATTTTGTATTTTTAGTAGAGACAGGGTTTCTCCATGTTGGTCAGACTAGTCTCAAACTCCCGACCTCAGGTGATCCACCCACCTCGGCCTCCCAAAGTGCTGGGATTACAGGCATGAGCCACTGTGCCTGGCCTTACCTTAAAATTTATACTAACCTGGGAAGTAAATATTTTTAAAAGTCTCAGGCTGGTACTAGCCCTGTGACATCTGCCAGAAGCCAACATAAAAGCTCTCTGTGGAAACACACTCTCAGCCCAAGCTGCACAGATTTCCCCAGATAAAGCCCAAAGGACATGAGCTCACAATCTAAAATTATAAATTACGCAGGGAGATAATCTCCCATGGGTAAGGAGAATAAATATGGTGCTTCAGAAAAAGATAATCCTGCAGTGGGAGATGATGGGAGTAGCCAGGATGTTACCGTCTGGCTTTAAGCTTTGAGCAGGAGGCATGGTGTTTGGAGAAATTGTCCTAACTTATTTTCCCTTGGGGAAACTCTGAAGACCTGTAAAATTTGTGTTTTTTTGTTTTTTTGTGGTTATTTTATACCCATAGTATGTCCTTATTTTTGCTTCTTGTCTAAACAGGACAATTACTTCTGTGGTCCATCTAAGCCTTGATTTCATGACTAAGGGAAATGTGCATATCGACTGGGCAAATATTTGGTAAACTTATAAACTGTAAGACACTTAGATGGGAGGGAAACAAGGGAGAATAAGACACTGTCCCAAAACAAGTTGAAATCTAGGGTGTGTGTGTGTGTGTGTGTGCATGTGTGCACATGAGTGTGTGTTTGTGTTTGTGTGTGTGTGCATGTACACGAGTCAACAGTGGGAGGCAATAAAGAAGGCATCACTTATGGACAGGGGAAACAGACTATCATTTGCTAAAAAGAGATGAAATGTGGTTTTATGGACATTTCAAGGACTTTGGCATCAGAAAGACTGAAACATACATTCTAATACTAGTAACAGGGCAATTTGCTCAATTTTTCTGACCCTGAGTTTCTTCATGTAAAATCGGACAGTAATGTCTACTTTTTTACAGCTGTGATAAGTGAAGGAGAAAAGATAAAAATGTAAACATCCCAACATATAGTATAGATGGAGAGAATTGAAACTTCTGTCACTAATAGACATTATAATATAGTCCCTAGTTACGTGACCAAATGTGATAATCAACTTCATGGGGAGTGGGGGTGATAGAAGGGTGCTGATGAGTCATCAAAGGATGTTTCAAGGTGGAAGTGATTTTTAAGAATTTATCATTCAATAATAAAAGAAGCTTATTAGTTGACCTTGGGAAAGGTAATATTTACTTTGAATTAGATATGCAGGAATTTGCTATACCATGAAGGGATCCCTAAACCTGCTCCAGACATTTCTAGGCACAGGGTTTATCCCATATGGCTGCTTACTTGCCCTGACTTCACCGTAGGACACGGTCCTCTCTAGAAGGAAGTGCCCCAGCGGAGGGAAGATACTGTAATCTCTGTCCCCTGCCCCATCACAGAGCTGAACAGGCATAGCAAGAGGGCCTCTTGGAAAGACCAGCTCGACCTGGTGGGGAATAGCCACAGCTCCCAAGAAGGGTTTAGAGACAGGGACAAAAGAAAAACCGGGAGGAAGAAAGGAAAGAATTAAGAAGGTGATTTTTACCACGTAGTAGGAACTTCAAAGGGAACAAGCACGGGAATCCGAACAGCCCCAGTTAACAAATAGAAACTTTCTCTGCCTTGATTGCTGTCATTGAATGTCTGGAACATAAAATGACTAAGGAAAGATACCAAACCAGCTGGGAGGAAAGACTGAGGCAGCCCCCAGGTGACATCCTCAGAGAAGATCCTGAAGCCAGAGGAGTTGGGAAGTGGAGCAAAATTAAGAGGGGAGGCAAAATCTGCGTGGATATGGGCCAGGCAAATCTATTTATTCATTCAATGCAGTTATTGTATATACTGCAAAGGCTGCTCTGGAAAAAGGAAGTCAAATTAGATACTGCTCTTCCCTACTCATGATCTGGAGAGGGATATACACGCAAATGAACAATTGGGATGCAATGAGGTAATTGCTACAACGAAGGCTGGAACAAGTTATCCAGTGGGAGTCTAGGAAGGGGTGTGTGAGTCTGTCTGAGGGAAATTGAGGGAGGCTTCACAGAGGAGGCAGTGCTTCAGTGGAAACTGGAAGGATGAGAAGGAGTTCTTCCAGAGAGACGGCAGGAAGAGGACAGGCCAGGCAGAGAGGAAGAGAGTAAGTGGGGATGGGGAGAAATGACAACACATCAATCTATGAGAGACCAAGGTGGGTTCCCAGAAGAGTGAGTCCTCCTGTGTAGCTAGACAAGAGCATGCGAGTGAGGTCAGTCCCAGGAGATGATTCTGTCTGGGCTGCTAAGCAGAGGTCACATTGTGTGGGGTCTCATGTCACACTCCAAGTTATATTGATTCTGTGGGTGATTTACAGTCATTAAAAAAATTTGAGCATGAGTGTAACATGAGTTGCTTTGTGTGTTAAAATGCTCACTCAGTAGTGAGAGATTTGCGAGATTCCCAGTCTCCCATTCTAGGAGCTGAGTGACTATGGGGCTCCAAGAGACACTGGGGTCCTCATGCAACAGTAGTTCTTAATAGGGGGTGATTTCTCCTCCCTGGGGGACATGGTGCAATATCTTGAGACAGTTTATGTAGTCACAATTTGGAGTGAGGTGACAGGTGTTACGGGCATCTACTGAACAGAGGCCGGGGATGCTACTAAACACCCAACAGTGCACAGGACAGGTGCCACAACAAGGTATTACCTGCCCACAATACTATGATGCTGAGGCTGAGAAACCCTGTCATTGAGAGAGCTGACCTAACCGTCTAAGGCGACTGGATCATTAGAGTCCTTCGACAGCTCTGGTAGGTGCTTCAAGTGGGAATCACGTGTCTGCATTTCCCTGGTTATGCTTACTCTAGTCAAAATACTCTGTTCTCTGCCTTCAGAGGACAGATCATAATTTATGATTTTATAATTGTTACAGAAATACAGACAATAGAATACATAATTTGTGTGTTTCTGTTGTTGTTGTTGTTGTTGTTTAGTGTCTGCCTCCCTCACTAGACAAAAGGCTCCATGAGAAAAGGTCACTTCATCTGTCCCAGACACCAGCAATTAGTACCCAGCTCATAGTTAGCATTCCGTAAGTTTTACGGAGAATTCAGTAAGGGGTGGGAGGTTAAGATGTGTAGTGTTGTACTTGCAAAATCTAACGTAGGCCTGTCATAACAGGGTACAGTAACTATAGAGAAAGTGGTTCGGTATTTGCCACCATGGAGGCTAAGGCTGAGCTAAGACTGCGACTTCAAGAGAGGAGAATAGCTGGTGGGCTGACTTCACCTGTGGTCCCACTCAGCCTGGATACTGAGCTGGGGGTTTCGGACTGGGGAATTCCTACTAATCTTGCAGGCTTCCTTGCACCCCCTTACACATAGCCTTTGGCAGCTTGACAAAGCAGTCTGTGGATGCATCCCTGCTGGTTGCCATAGAGAAAGGAGTGACAGAAAATGAAACATGCAGATCATCCAATAATGACCAAGCTCCTGAGGGGGCCCTGGACCATGCCCATCCCAGCACCATGCGTGGTAGCCAAGATGTGGAAGCAGCCTAAGTGTCCATCCACAGATGAATGGATGATGAAAATGTGGTATATGCATCCAATGGAATATTATTCAATCTTAAAAAAAAGAAGGAAATCCTGCCATTTGCAAGAACATGCATAAACCTGGAGCACAGTATGCCAAGTGAAATAAGCCAGTGACAGAAGGACAAATCTTGCATGATTCTCCTTCTATGAGGTAGCCAAAATAGTCAAACTCACGGGAGCAGAGAGTACAATAATGGCTGCCAGGGGTTAGGGGTTGGGGTGGGGAAAATTGGGAGCCATTGTTCAATGTGAATACAGTCTCAGTTGTGCTGGAAGGATGAGTTACAGAGATCTGCTCTACAACATAGTACCTGTAGTTAACAATATGGTATTTATTAATAAGGTAGCTCTCATGTTATGTTCTTACACACACACACACACACACACACACACACACACACACACACAGAGACACAGGAACCTTTGGGATATGTTGGATATGTCTATTACCTTGATTGTGGTGATGGAATTCACAGGTGTCTGCATATGTCTAAAGTCATAAAATTGTACACATGAAATATGTGCAGTTCTCTGTATAGCAATTACATCTCAACAAAGCTGTTAAAAAAAAAAGAGGAGGCTAGCTGATCAAATCAATGTGGAAGTGAGAAAGAGATGGGAACTTCCACGGCTAATTATGTAGTCATGAGTGCCCCTTAACTACAATCTGGGTAGATGTGGACGAGACTGTAACAACAGTAAAAAGATGTGCTGTTTCCCACGGCTGCCCAGTTGAACATAAAGCTTTGCTGCTGAGAGTTGGATGAAATAAAAAATATGTAGAATACTGGAAATTATACACAAAATTTTCTAAAAGAAAAGATGGTATTCAACAGAGAAACCACAAAAAAGTCTTAACATTCAAAAATGATCAAGGAGATTTTTCATCTCTGAAAAGACATGATTCAACCCAAACTCACTTTCCCTAATTGACAGTGAATTTTTTTCTCCAAACTTAATAACAAATAAAAGGATTATAAGGCAAAAAATATTTTATCAAATAGCTCTAGTTGTATTATTGTTGAAGATATCTATTTCATTCTGTTTAACTTGATATCTAAATTTGATGTACTTTACCTCTGTTGGGAAGATTCTGTGTCTTCTAAGCACATCTTCCATATCGTTTTATATAAAAATGGGTGTTATTTGCTATAAAGAAAAGCCCAAAGCCACACACAGATGTTGCCATCCCAAAGATATTTATGTGACAGGCATGAGTTCTAGAGAAAGGCATGCACCTCAAGCTCAGGTGACTTGCCTGGAGTCGTCCTGCCTTTTCCAGGACTGGAAGAAATAGAGTCCATCCTGTTCAGTCCTCCCTGCGTGAATCCTCTACTCTCCTTCAGTATGACTCACAGGCTCTGGGAACACATCCCGAATTGCAGTATTGGGGCCTGGGTAGCTGCAAAATTCTGTGGCTCAAGAATGAATTGCAACTAATGAGGAAAGGTGTCAACACAGCTGGGAAAGGGGTGAACTGAGGACAAACAAAACAGGCAAAAACATCCTTTTGCCTGAAAAATGAAGCACAAGAAAATCAGGGGAAGTAATGTTTGATTGCATCCATTGCTCAGAGAGAAAACAGCAAAACAATTTAATTTTGATTTCTTCTGGAGTCTTCTAACTAGGCATTTCCAGAGAAAAATAAATTGCTGATAAAAGTCATGGGGCCTTGGGTAAATCTGGAAAGCAAGAAGTCTGGGGAAGATGTGATTACTTTGACAGCAGAGATGAAAGATTTCAAAGTCCTGTGTGTGCCCAGGTTGACTACTGATTTTGGATGGAGGTAGTTTGATTTGTTATATTTAGAGGATATTTGGAAACCATGAGAATTTTAATAAGATACCTCATGCACGTGCAGCATTGCTGTGATCCAATCACTTTGAAATTGTTTGGACATATTTCAAAGAGACAACGAAGGAAAAACTAGATGTTAATTTCTAAATATGTGAAATACTGTCTTTAGAACAGTGATTCTCAGACTTCAGTCATCCAGGCATTATTTTCCTGATTTTTGCCAAATCCCAGAACCTGCTTGCTCTCAGCCATTTAATATTTTCTTAAGATTGTCTCATTTTACATTTTTACTTTAAAGCAAACTTTGTATCAGTCACGTAAATGCCCTAAACAGAAAATAAAGGTAAAAATAAGTACAATGGAAAATGTAACCTTATTTAATATGTGTGAAATACTGGTGTAGCAGAAAGCTTTGAGCACGTTCTTGGTTAAGAAGAACTTTGTTAAAACCAAAGAGATTGTAGCAAATGTTAGAGAATCTGACAGCTACCAAGGTTCTAAAGTGAGCCTTGGACTTCTTGGTTTTATCAGAAGGATTGTAAGGGAATTAGAAGAGGAGCCACAACTTCTCTCTTACTGTGTGATTCAACATTCACTGTTGCTATGTGCTAGCAGCATTTCCTACCCTACCCTACACCTTAGAAAACATTGCTTTAGAACAGAGAAGACACTTGCCTTGTTGCTCCAGAAAAAAGCAGGGGAGAATCGATGGATGGACACTCCAAAAGGCACATTAGAGGTGAGCCTGAGTAAGCCATTCCTGGAGCAGCAGTAACCACTGAGAGGAAGAGGCAGCCTCAGAAAACCATGAGTGGGTGGGTTAGGGGATGGGGAGTGGTTGGTCAAAGGGTACAAAATTCCAGTCAGACACGATGAAAAATGTTCTGGAAATCTATCCTATAGCATGGTGACTAGAGTTAATAATAATGGGTTGTATTCTTGAAAATTGCTAGGAGAGGGCCAGGCATGGTGGCTCACGCCTGTAATCCCAGTACATTGGGAAGCCGAGGCGGGCAGATTACTTGAGCTCAGGAGTTTGAGACCAGCCTGGCCAACATGGTGAAACCCCATCTCAACTGAAAATACAAAAACTTAGCCAGGCGTGGTGGCTCATGCCTGTAGTTCCAGATACTCGGGAGGCTGAGGCAGGAGAATTGCTTGAACCCGGGAGGTGGAGGTTGCAGTAAGCTGAGACTGGACCACTGCACCCCAGCCTGGGCAACACAGTGAGACTCTATCTCAAGAAAAAAAATTGCTAAGACAGCAGCTCTTAAATGTTCTCACAACAACAATAACAAATGGTAAGTATATGAGGTGATGGATATGTTAATTAACTTGATTTCACCATTTCACAACGTATACATATATTGAAGCATCACATTGCCCACTTTATCAACAACACCTTAATTAAACATTTTATCAAAATGAAGCAAAATAATGAGAGTCCAAAATAGGCATATCCATGGAGACTGAAAGTAGATGAATATTGGTCTTCAGGGGCTGGTGGGGAAGGACGAGTGACTGCGAGTGAGTACAAGATTTCTCTTTGAGGCTGATGGAATGTTCTGGAACAGGAAAGCAGTCGTGATTGCATGACCTCCCTGTGACTATACTAAAAAATCACCGAACTGTATATGTTAAGTTGGTAGGTTTTAAGGAACGTGGATTATATCTCAATTAAAAAGTAACGAGAGCTCTGTACTAAGATACTTGTGCCACTCTGTCAGAAAGAGTCAGAGAGATAACTTCTCCTCTGCTTTCTGAGGGAAGATTCCACACATAACACATCTACTAGGGACTACAGAATTCTTGAGTTGACCTCCTTATCAAGCAGTGCTTCATTAGCCAGTTCTTCATATTCTTTTCTTTCATAACACCACATTCTCCTGCTTCCTTGCCTGAGAAACTTTCCCCAAAGAGCTTTTTCCCAGTGTAGTCCAGTGATTAAGAGCACACGCTCAGACTTTTCTCTTCAAATCCTGGCTATGCGACTTCTTACCTGTGTGGCCTCATATATAGTACCTAAGCTGCCTTTGCTTCTTCCCCTGGAAAATGGGGATAAATAATAATAACTCGCTCAGAGGCTTTGCAGAGAAGTGATGACGTGACATGCGGCTTTCTTGGAACTGTGCTCGTCCCTAGCACTCACACAATTAGGGATCATTATTACTGGGTCGTCTGTTCAACCTCCTGAATTCCTTTCTTACCGCTCCTTTCTTCTCATTCACTTGTTTTCCATAAGTAGCCTTCTTTATTCCAAAAAACTGTATTGCTTCTCAGATTGGCTTATGAATCAATGTCTCTAGATCCATCCTTACTCCTGAACCCCCTTCTTATGTTTCCAAACCTCTACTGGTTATCTTTTTCCCATAGGGTATCTCAAATTCAACCCATAAGAAATAAAATTTGTTGTCTGTTTGATGATCCCCATCTGTTCTTTTCTGCCTTTTTAGAGCTAATGTGTATTAAGCAGAATACCAGCCCCTGGCATTCATAAGAGATATTAGAGGTGTGACATTTTTCATGAATTATTGCATTTCATCCTCCCCATTCTATATGCTATTATTTTTCTTATTTTATATATAAGAAGTGGAGGATCAGAGAGGTTAGTTAATAACTTGCCCAAGAACACTCAGATGGGAAAAGCTGGTTCTAGGATTTGAATTCAGGTCCATCCAGTTCAAAAGCTCATTTTCCTTATCACTCTACCACACTATCTTCCAGCCCTTGGTGACTTGCAGAATTTTTTATGCAGTCTCCGAAATTAAATACATCAGTTTTCTTTGATTCTCCCACGTTCTCACTACTATATTCTATCTATCACCAACCTGTTAATTCTACCTTGGAAAATATTCTTTAAGTCTCTTCCTTCCTCCCTATTTCCTGCCACTTCCTTAGGATACTGGTTGATTTTAATGCCTCAGAGCTCCCATCCAATCCTCAATTGTGCTACTGCAAAGATAACTTGAAAGTTCGAAATCTGATTGCATCATCACCCTGCTTAAGAGCCATAAAAAAATATTCTTGATTGATTAGATAAAACCCCAAGTCCTCAATATGGCACAAAAGGTTCTTCAAATATCTACGATTAATATTTCTGGCCTCACCCCCCACATCCCTGCTCTTTCCCCTCTCCTCTTCCTGCTTATACACTCTTGTTATTGTGGAAAACTAGAATCACTCAATTTAAGTAATCCTTTGCTCATGTTAAGAACTGTTTCTTCATTTAACAAGCACTTATTGCATTTTTAAAACTAATCTAGTATTACATGCGCACACACACACACACACACACACACACAGAGGAATATATGTAAAAATTGGTAGAATCTTCATGGCATTGTACCAATGTCCATTTCCTGGTTTTGATAATGTGCTACAGTTGTATAAGTAGTTATCAGTGGGCAAAGCTGGATGAAGCATACATACACTGACCCTCTCTGTACTATTTTTTGTAACATTTTGTGAATCAAAGTTACTGAAAATTTTTAAAAAATGCTCTGTGTGCTTTCTATCTAGGAAGCAGATTAAGAAAAATCGTAGCCATGTAATTGCTACACACTTAAATTAATAGATTATTGCATTCTATGACTGCTCTAGCTCGCTCTTTGGGCCTGCACTATGAGGGACATGATGGATTTCTCTTTGAAAAGGAGAACAAAGCGCTTCCTGGCAGCAGAGCAGAGTCTGGACTTTTAAATCAGATAGACCTAGGTTGAATTCCAACTCTGCTGGTTTTTTTTTTTGAGACAGAGTCTCGCTCTGTCACCCAGGCTGGAGTGCAGTGGCGCGATCTCCACTCACTGCAAGAAGCTCTGCCTCCCAGGTTCACGCCATTCTCCTGCCTCAGCTTCCCGAATAGCTGGGACTACAGGCGCCCGCCACCATGCCCGACTAATTTTTTGTGTTTTTAGTAGAGACGGGGTTTCACCATGTTAGCCAGGATGGTCTCGATCTCCTGACCTCGTGATCCGCCTGCCTCGGCCTCCCAAAGTGCTGGGATTATAGGAGTGAGCCACTGTGCCCGGCCCCAACTCTGCTGTTTATAAGCTAAATTAACTTGGGTGAGTTCCTTAACCCTGAACTTCAGTTTTATCATAATTATAATAAATATGATAATATGACCTACTTCCTATGAGTTTGGGGGATATTTAAACAAGATAGTGTATATAAACAAGCTAATATATTTTAAAAAGACAAAATGTGAAGTGTTCAGCATGTAGTAAGCACACTTGACTTCTCTTTTTCTCTCACTGCCACGTAGGCAAATCATGTTGCCTCTACCTGTAAAAGGAATCTGGAATCCTACTTCTCATCACCATTCTGCTATCATCTTAGTTCAAGCTGCCATTATCTCCCACCTGAATCACTCCAACAACCTCTTCACGGGTTTCTTGCTCCTGTTCCTAATAACTGACATCTAATCTGAACCCAGCAGCTGGAATAATTCTTTTAACATGTAAATTGAAACAAGTTATTCCTCAGCTCAGAATCCTCCAGTGGTTTGCCCTCCACTCAGAGTATGAAAGCAAAGCCTTTGAAATGACCCCACAGCTCCCCTTGTCCTTTCCCACTTGCATTCCTGACACACCTTTCAGTTTTTTCCCGACTATGCCCCCTCACTCACTCAGCCCAGTACACGCTCCGAGACTAGAACTTGTACGCCAGCATGTCACTTGCCTGGATTGTTCCTCCCCCAGATATCTACAGAGCTGTTTTGCTTTTGCTTTTAAGCCAATGCTCAAAAGTCCTTCTCAATGAGGCCTTCTCCAACCATTTTATTTACCTTTGCAATCCCCATCACTTCCCCCTTTCTTGTTTCCCATACCACTCACCACTTACTAACATGCTACATAATTTATTTATTGTCTATCTCCTTCTATAGAAATGCAAGTTCCACAAGAGCAAGTCATTTTGTCCATTTTATTCACCACTATGTCCATCGTGTAGGATAACACCTTGGCACATCGTTGGCCCTCAACAAAATCTTCCCAATGAATGCATAAATGAATTACAGCAGAGTGAGTGACATAAGTAAAGCCACAGATGTGTGGAAGAGCAGGATCCATTCAGGAAACTGAAAGATCAGTGTGATCTGTGTCAATTGCATGTAAGGGAAAGGAAAACGGTGGAGTTGAAGACAATACCAGCCACACAGACCTTTGACAAGTGCCATTGCACAGGGCTTCTTGCTCCTGAGGGCCTTTTTCTTGGTTTAACAGTTTTTCTTGGTTGACACTTGAAATTCTTAAGCATTTTTGAACAGGGGGTACTGTATTTTATTCTGCACTGAGCCTAAAAATGATGCAGCCAGTTTGGGTTGGAGAAGTAGGAAATATTCAAAAGGCCTTGTATGCTGTGTTAAGGAATGATGACAAGGCCACATTTATGCCTTAAAAAGGTTAGCCTCGCAGCAGTTTGGAAGATAGAATGCGGAAGCTGGGAATATCACCGCAGCTCATCTCTGCCTAGCCATCCTACTCATCCTTTAAGATCCACTCAGGGCTGGGCATGGTGGCTCACACCTGTAATCCCAGCACTTTGGGAGGCTGAGGTGGGTGGATCACGAGGTCAGGAGATCAAGACCATCCTGGCCAACATGGTGAAACCCTGTCTCTACTAAAAATACAAAAATTAGCCAGGTGTGGTGACACGTGCCTGTAATCCCAGCTACTCGGGAGGCTGAGGGAGAAGAATTGCTTGAACAAGGGAGTTGGAGGTTGCAGTGAGCCGAGATCGTGCCACCGCACTCCAGCCTGGGTGACAGAGCGAGACTCTGTCTAGAAAAAACAACAACAACGACAACAACAACAAAACACTCAGTTGTTGTCTCCCTCTGAAGCCCTCCCAGCCACCTCTAGGTACAGCTAACACTGCCTCCCCTGCTTAAACCTCTGACATTCTCTCCACATACTACTCTTAAATCTCTCATGCTTTTTCAGGCATTATACTCAAATTATTTGCAAATGTATTTATCTACCTGTTTTAAACCAGGAATTTCTCAAGGTTAGGGTCATGTCTTACTTAGCTTGGAATAGTGTTGTGTTTAGTGCAGTGGGTGGCACATAGCACATACTCAGTGAGTTTGATGAGTGAGTGAATGAATAAATGAAAGAATGACTGTTAAATGAGTACATAAGATATCAAAGTAGACCTGCAAACCCATTTTTAATTCAGGCCCATTTGTTGATGAAGTGACATGTATTAGTCCATTTTCAGGCTGCTGATAAAGACATACCCAAGACTGGGCAATTTGCAAAAGAAAGAGGTTTAATGGACTTACAGTTCCACATGGCTAGGAAAGCCTCACAGTCATGGCAGAAGGCAAGGAGGATCAAATCACGTCTTACATGGATGGCAGCAGGGAAACAGAGAGCTTGTGCAGGGAAACTTCCCCTTATAGAATCATCAGATCTTGTGAGACGTATTCACTATCACGAAAACAGCACGGGAAAGACCTGCCCCCATGATTCAATTACCTCCCACCAGGCCCCTCCCACAACATGTGGGAATTCAAGATGAGATTTGGGTGGGGACACAGTCAAACCATATCATGACACATGCTCAAATTTCCCCTATTGTTGATAGGAGGAGGACAAAGAGGAAGAAGAGGCAGCAGGGACTCACTCAATCTTCTCATTTGCCTTCACCCTCCTTCACCTCTCCCTTTCCCTTCTCAGCAGACATCAAAGCCTTCTACAGGCCATTCCTTTATTTCCTTGCCTCTCATTCTCTCTTCATTGTACTCCTGGTTCTCTTCTGCCACCTTCACTCCACTGCCAGTCACCCCCAGGCCAATGAATCTGTTGAACACTCAGTCCTCATACTATTTACCTTTGTAGCATGATTTGCCATTGCTGAGTATTCCCACCTTTTATACCACTATTATCCCAGGAATTTCATTACACAGCACTCTCTTGGTTTTCCACTCACTTCTGTGAATGCTTCCTTCCTAATCTCTTTTGCAGGTTAATCCTGTCCTATTCACTTATTCAGTGTTTGAGTTCACAACATTCCAATTTAGGCTCCCTCTTTGGAAAACTGTATATGCTCTTCCTTATCCATCTCATCCACTGCAAGGCCTCAATGACCACTTAGACTGATATGACTCCCAGATATATAACTTTAACTTAGATTCCTCCTCTGAGCTCCAGATTGCAAATATCAACACCATCTTGACATTGTCTCTTGGATGTCCCAAATAAACTTAAACTCACTGTGTTCCAAACCATGCATGCTATATTCCCTCACCAAGCACGTCTACTCACTAGGCAACTCACACTCCAGACTTTTTTGTCTCCTCAGCACAGAATGTTCTTACCTTTCCCCTTCTCCCAGCAAAATCCTCTCTCATTGTGTAGCACTGATCTCCATTGCCAGTTCCACAGGGAAGCCTTTCTTAAGTTTCCAAATGAGTCAAATTCCCCATTATATCATATAACTTTTTTTCATGGCACCTACCACAACATTATGTCAATGATTGTGCACTTATTTAACAAACAGCTGAACCCCAGTCCTGCTCCAGTAAACCATAAGGCCCAAGAAGACAGGGGTTACATAGTTTATATTCATCTTTATATCCCCTGACCTACCACAGTGCCTGGAAAATGGTAAGTGCCAAATAAATATCTGTTGTTTCCATTCTAGTAATAAAAGTAATTATAACTACAACTTACTGAGCACCAGACATTGAACTATGACTGATAGTCATTGTCCCATTTCATCTTTAAAATATACTTTGAGAATCCATGTACAGAAATCAGTAGTCAATTCTGTACCCTAATAACATTGTGTACGCTGATAACATTCAAGCTGAGAGCCAAATCAAGAATGCAATCCTATTTACAATAGCCACAAAAAAATATAACCGGGAATACCTCTAAATAAGGATGTAAAAGATCTCTGCAAGAAGAACTACAAAGAACTGCTTAAAGAAATTATAAGTGACACAAATAAATGGAAAAACATCTCATGCTCATGGAAGGGAAGAATCAATATCACAAAAATGGCCATATTGCCTAAAGCAATCTACAAATTCAAACTATTCCTATCAAACTATCAATATTACTTTTCACAGAGTTGGAAAAACGATTTAAATTTCGTATGATACCAAAAGAGTTTGAACAGCCAAAGCAATTCTAAGCAAAAAGAACAAAGCCAGAGACATCATATTACCCAACTTTAAACTATACCATAAGGCAATAGTAACCAAAACAGCATGGTACTGGTACAAAAACAAACACATAGACCCAAGAAATGGAATAGAGAATCCAGAGGTAAAGATTCACACATACAGCTATCTAATCTTTGACAAAGTTGACAAAAAATAGCAATGGGGAAAGGACTCTGTGTTCAATAAATGGAGCTGGGATAGCTATATGCAGAAGAATAAAACTGGACCTCTACCTTTCACCATATACAAAAATTAACTCAAGATGGATTAAAGATTTCAACATAAGACCTCCCTAACACTACAAGAATCCTAGAAGAAAACCTAGGCAACACCATTCTGGACATCAGCTTTGGAAAATAATTTATGACTGAGTCCTCAAAAGCGATTGCAACAGAAACAAAAATTGACAAATAGAACCTAACTAAACTAAAGAACTTCTGCACAACAAAAGAAAATATCAACAAGAGTAAATATACAACCTACAGAATGGTAGAAATATTCACAATCTATGAATCTAACAGAAGTCTAATATCTAGAACCTATAAGGAGTTTAAACAATCGAATAAGCAAAAACCAAATAACCCCATATAAAAATGGGAAAAAGATTTGAACAGACACTTCACAAAAGAAGACATACATGCAGCAACAAACATATGAAAAAATGTTCATCATCACTAATCATCATAGAAATGCAAATCAAAAGCACAATGAGATACTATCTCACACATCAGACAGAATGGTGATTATTAAAAAGTCAAAAAACAACAGAGTTGATGAGGCTGCGGAGAAAAGGAAATGCTTATACATTGTTGGTGGGAATGTAAATTAGTTCAGCCACCATGGAAAGCAGTTTGGAAATTTCTCAAAGACCTTAGAACCACCATTTCATCCAGCAATCCCATTACTTTGTATATATCCAAGAGGAAACAAATCATTGTACCAAAACAACACATACACTCACATTTTCATGGCAGCACTATTCACAGTAACAAAGACAAAGAATCAACCTAGGTTTCCATCAACATTGAATTAAATGAAGAAAACGGTACATACACACCATGGAATACTACACAGCCATTAAAAATAATGAAATCATGCCCTTTGCAGCAACATGGCTGCAGCTAGAAGCCATTATCCTAAGCAAATTAACACAGGAAGAGAAAACCAAATACCCTATGTTTTCACCTATAAGTGGGAGCTAAACATTGGATATTCATGAATATAAAGATGGCAACAATAGATACCGGGGCTACTAGATGGGGGAGAGAGAAAAGGGGGCAAGGGTTGAAAAACTAACTGTTGGGTGTTTTGCTTAGTACCTGGGTGATGGGATCATTCATAACCCAAACCTCAATATCACATAATATACCCAGGTAACAAACCTGCACATGTACCTCCTGAATCTAAAATAAAAGTTGAAAAAGAAAAATAAATTTTAAAATATATGCTTTGAGTTCCCATCACTGTGTTTATATACATGTATATACACATATTTACTTGTATTAATACTAATGTTATTACACAATATGTATTTATTATATGTATCTAATATATATTATATTTCAACAGTTATATGTTTATATACATACACATACACACACACACATATATATATATATGTGGTTTTATGAAGAAATTGAAACTCAGCAAAGTTAAGTACTATCCAAGTGTACTCATACTGGGACTTGAACCCTGACTCCAGTACATTTCTTCCAATACAGGTCTTCTAAATCTGACTCTAGTATCCTTTCTCCACCAATATCCCTTACAGAAAAAATACAGTGGAGATGTGTAAATATTTTCCCAGCATTATCAACTTAATAATTTAGGCTATTTTGCATGACATAGACACATATGTGTTTTGATCACACATTTAATATAGAGAGAACTTTAAGTGAATTTTAAAAATGTGGCCCATCTCTCCATCAAAATGACTGTCATCTCTGGAACTGACATTGGTTGAGGACCACAGGGTTACCACTGCCCACTTGGAGATAAAATTTTACTATGGAAAGGAAGACTCAAACTCACCATTTCCATTGCAATGGTCTGTGTCCAACCTCCTGATCCCCTCCAACCAGTTGTCTTCACTTGGAAAAGAGTCGATGTCACCAAAGATACTTCCACGCAGCCAAGATTTGGAGGTACTGAGGTTGAAGAGGGAAGAAAAGGGACGGCGGATTCTCTTTTTCTTTCTAAATATCCTAGAGAGAAATGAAAGCATAGTGAACAATGAATAATAGCTACCTTTAGTTCAAAACTGTGATTTGATGCTCAGAGTACATTTCTACAACCCAAGTCTGCTTGAGAAACAGAAGTTTCTCAAAATTCTACTGTGTGCCAGGTCCTTGACTCAATGTCAAGAGTATTGAGATAAAAGACAAAACTTTGTGTGTGAAAAGTTCACAATGTATTATGGGAGAAAGAAAAAAATAATAATGCATATATAGGTAATGCTTTCCTAGAGTTTATTCTGTGCCAGGCATCTTTCTTAGTGATTTACATAGATTAACTCACATTATCTTCAGAACAACTCTATGAAATAGATACTATTATTATCCCATTTTTCTGATCAGGAAACTTAGGCACAGATAGGTTAAGTCACTTGGCTGAGGTCATGCAGCTAGTAACATAGTTGGGATACAAACCCAGAGAGTCTGCCTCCATGGTCTTCGCTTTTGATCGCTATGCTATATAGGGGATATGTGTTCTGAAAGGATTAACTAGAGGCTGCTCTGAGGGCACCAGGAGTGGCAGTGCTAATTGATAATCAAGGGAGTTTTTCTGGGAGAAGTGAGTTCTAAGCTGCATCAGATGATCTGACCTGTTCATTGAGGAACCAGTAAGTCTGATTAGGTCATGCCAAGAAATGAAGCTGGACAGGTTAAAGGAAGGTAGGTAATGATGAACTTCTTATATGATACAAGGGAGTTGGAATTTAGTGTTGGAACAAAGGGAGACCTCTAAAGCATGGCTACAGGGAAGAGATTAGTGATGACATAATTCGGTTTGCATTTCCAAAATTGTTGGTAACAGACGGTGGCTCAGAGGTGAAAGATTGAGGTCAGAGGGGCTAATCGAAGTGCACAGGGGATTCACTGTTGCGTATCTGCCTGCGATGTGTCAAGCCCTGTGCTGAGCACACTGTATTGGCGAAAAGTACTGAGGGCCTGAACCAAAGTTAGGTAATGCAAGGTCGAGTGGGACAGCTTTCCCATCACAGGCAAGGTGGGCATGGAACAGTTTTCCCATCACAAAATTCTGCTCTTTATCTATAGCTGCTATCAGAAGATGCATTTTGAATTGTGCTTTCCCTTGGTGGTTAGGATAAATTACAACAAGCCTTGTGCATTCTTTATCCTGGTGGTTCTCAACCAGGTTGATTTTGGCTGCAGGGAACATCTAGCAGGTTTTGGAGACATTTTATTAATGTTATACCAGGGAAGGAGTGCTCCTGGCAGATGGTGAGAAGAGGCTAGAGATGCCATTAAACATCCTACAATGCACAGGGCAGTTGCCCACAACAAATGATTATTTGGTACAAAATGTGAATAGTGCTACTGTTGAGAAAATCTGCTTTATTTGAACTCTCTCTGTCATAGGTTTCAGGAACGGCAAGTTGAGAAAAATGGTAGAGTTCATGACAATGGAACACATTCTTGTGAAAATGAACCAAATTTGAAAGATTCTTGTAGGTTCTAAGAAGAGATCATTTAAAATTGAATAAACAGGAATCAGAAATTTTTATTCATTTATTCTTATGTTCATTAATCCACTAAACAACTCTTTATTGAGTACCTATTGTGGGATGGGCACTCATCAAATTTGAGAACAAAATGTATGGATGAAACATCTTTAACATCAAGAATATCTATATAATGTGGGCTGGAGTTAAAAGTGGTGTTTCAAAACTGATTCTCTAAAGTCAGACCATCTGATCTGGAATCCTATTTCCACCTAATAGCCCTCTGAGCTTAGGAAAATTACTTAACCTCTCTTAAAATATGTTTCACCTTTGTGAAATGGAAATGACAGTAATAAAATCTATGTCATAAGATTCCAGAGCAGGAGTTTGGAATCAAATGGTAGTATATATCCAAAACAGTTGAGATAGTCCCTAGCACACAGAAAGCAATCAATAAATTTATTTTTTATAACAAATATTGGCAGTTATGTAAGGTGAAATGAGAAGAAAGAAAATGGAGTAAAACTTTCCTGAAGGAGGGCACGTAACCAATGTAAAAAAACCACCTTGCAGTAGCCTGGCCTGGAGAATGTACTGGAAGGTGGGTAATCCAGAAGGCATCAGAATACTAAGATAACCATGGCAGAAATCTAAACAGGAGGTGATGATGACCTGAATGAAGAAAATAGCTATGGGAAGAAAGACAAGAGGAACAATTCAAAATAATTTTAGGAAATAGATTCATTTGGTCTTCACATTTGTGGTGGAAACAATAAACTTCTCACCAAATACACTGTACCTAGACGCACAACTGAACTACATCTTTCTGCTCCCTTGCCATTAGGTGTGGTCATGAGTCTAAGGTCTCCTCAGTGGAATGTGAGCAGAAGCAATCTGTGCCATTTATGGGCTGGAGACTTGGGGAAAGTAGGTGTTCCTTCAGCTCACATTCTTTCTACTTTTACCTGTTGGCTCCAGGCAATTCCACCATGGCACAGCCTCTACAAGGCTCGCATGTTCAGCAGATGCATATGATGAAAGAAATCTGGGTCTCTGGGTCTCTGAGTCTCTGCTTCAAGGTGGGTCACCAGTTAAGCTAGAACACTCATGCTGGACAATTACATGAGCAAGAAATATCTGGGCCCAGCACAGCAGTTCACACCTGTAATCCCAGCACTTTGGGAGTTTGAGGCGGGAGGATCACAAGATCAGGAGACCGAGACCATCCTGGCCAACATGGTGAAACCCCATCTCCACTAAAAATACAAAAATTAGCTGGACATGGTGGTGCATGCCTGTAATCCCAGCTACTTGGGAGGCTGAGGCAGAAGAGTTGCTTGAACCAGGGAGTCAGAGGTTGCAGTGAGCAGAGATAGCACCACTTACTCCAGCCTGGCGAAAGAGCGAGACTCCATCTCAAAAAAAAGAAAGAAAAGAAAAAGAAATAAAATCCGGTTTGTTTGAATCATTACATATTTAGATCTATAGATTACTACCTATACCATCTTATCCTGACCGACTGACTAAAAGGGATGTATGAATAAAAAGGTCAAGTCTAGAGAGACTCACAACAGAGGATAAATTGTGCTTCTTTTCATTGCAATAGAAATCATGTGAGAAACATTTTGAAAGAAAGGTGACCTTTTCTATTTTGGACATACTGGGTTTGAGATGCCTATAGGAAATCCCTCCCTCCCTCATCAACAAGGGTAGAGTGTATTTCCCTGACCCTTATTACAACTTGCCCATATAAGCTGAATTGACCAATGAGATGGTAGCAGATTGATGCACACAGAGGCTTGAAATGTATCTGCTGTTGGGGTATGTCCTCTTGCATTTATGTAATTACAATGGAAAGAACATATTTCTGCAGTCCAATGGTCTCAAGGGAATGACCTATATAATGCATACTTGATTCCAACTGAAGCCAACCTCAACCTAGTTCAGACTAAATCAACCTACTCCAACTGACTTCCAAACATGTGTGGACTCTTTGTTTTATATCATTAAGATTTGATAGTTATTTGTTACACAGCTTTATTGTGTCAATAGCTAACTGATACAGTCAGCATATGGGTGGTTTCGAAGCAAAAGAAAATGAATGTGATTATCCCAATTTACCAATCCAAAGTGAACTCATCCATCTTCTTTCCTCAGACATGCCCATCCTTTCTTTCTGATCTTGGTAAGTGGTCCTGCCATACATCCAGCTGACAGAACCCGAGTCCTAAGATTCATGCAAGTGTTCTTCCTTTGTTGGACCTCCCACATCTTTGGATGATGAAGATTCCACCCCTTTACCATTTACCATTCTTTTTATCTATTTCCCCATCCTTACTCTTTCATCATTGCTACCACAACTTGCTTTTAATCTGTGGATACCTTGCCTTCATTTTTCCTATTGTACTCAGTGTCTACTCATATTCACACACATCCAACTACCCATCCTTTCCATAGCAGTCACTATTATCTTTCTAAGAATAAATCTGATAATTTATCAATGGCCCCTCTTTATCTATAGAGTACTGCTCAAACTTCTTAGCCTTAAATTTAACCCCTTTCATCCAGCCCCTGATCCTGAGCTCAGTCTTCTTTCTTACAAAACACCCCTTCCAACACTAAGTTTATTCCTACCAAACTATTTGCTATTCCCCAAGTTTTACCAGGGTCTCTCAGAACCCCAGGCCTGTGCCATCTTTCCAGAAGTCCTCTTTCCTACTTTTATTTTAACTAACATCCTACATTTTTCAAGACTTAAATCAGCCATCACCACCACTAGTGAGTTTATTTTTACCTATTCCCCAAGTAAAATGGATCTCCTTTCTTTTATCCCTGCACTGCACCCTGACAGGTTTCTATCCTGGCATCCGTATTATTTCATTGCTTTCATTTGTTTCCATGCTGGCTATGCCTATTCTCTCTTACCCTTTGTATTTCCACAGTCTGGAGCAATAATGGGCTTCTTATAAAAGATGGGTGAATAAATGAATGAGTGAACAATTAATGGATGGATTGACCTGTTGACAGGTCCCTTCCTACCCTTTGTATTTCCACAGTCTGGAGCAATAATGGGCTCCTTATAAAAGATAGTTGAGTGAATAAATGAATGAATGAACAATTAATGGATGGATTGGATTTCAGATTTCTTTCTGTAATATGCTCTACTTACCTAACTAAGTTCTCTTTGTACATAACACTGGTCTGGGATGGGTTCAGAGTAATGTTGCCATCTTTGTCACACAGGAAGCTGTCTTCAGTCCAAATATAGTAGCCATTGGTGAGGAGTCTGGGACTTCGGCGACAGGTAGAGTGGGAGCCTGTCAGGGGATCTGTGGATCTGCATTCAAAAGAATGGTCACCATCCAGGGAATCACGGGTGAAACTAAGAAGGAAAAGGGAACGCACTTTAAATCTCTATTCAGTACATCCAGTCCCAAATAAACCATGTCTTATCACTGTGAAGGAAAATAACATCTTTGAATCCATGACTGTCAATTACTTCTGCAACCATTAGGAATGTCACTCTTAACCTTCTGGGCTTCATCTCCTCACCTGTGACAGCACTGAACTACAGAACCTTTAGCGCTACTTTCTGTTTTAAACTTCGGTGAAAACACGATGGCTAATCACTTTCCTCACCACATGATGAACCTACGTTTGATGTTAGTCTATTGTATTTTTTTGGGTGAGATGTTGGAAGCTCAAAATCCCCTGTACTCTCCTACTTTGAATAGCCCTCCAGTTGCCAGATCTTTAATCTTGTCACTGTAATAGAGACATTATAACTATGTAGCCACCAGAAACAGGGTGAACATGCAGTCAAAATGATCATTTTTGGCCTTTGCAAATTTCCCTCCAGGTTGGCTGTACAAATGGGCACATGGTTACCTTCCCTGATTTGGTATCCAGGGAAGCCCCATAATTCCTTGAGTAAATCTATATGTGTCTTAGTTTTAAAAAACAATCACATTGAGTTGGGTGTGGTGGCATGTGCCTATAGTCCCAGCTACTCAGAAGGCTAAGGCAGGAGGATCCCTTTAGCCCAGGAAGTTCGAAGCTGCAGTGTGCTATTCATGCCTGTGAATAGCCACTGCACTCCAGCCTGGGCACCATAGCAAAGACCCTGTATCTAAAGGGAGGAAGAAGAGAGAGAGAAAAAAAGAAGGAAAGAGAGAAGGAAGGAAAGGAAGAAAGGAAGGAAGGAAGGAAGGAAGGAAAGAAGGAAGGAAAGAAGGAAGGAAGGAAGGAAGGAATCACATGGCCCTATAATTGAAAGGCAACCAAATTATTATGAAAATGCTTCATAAATGTAACATTTTTTGAGGTGAGGTTTGGTGGAAGCCTGGTGACAACAGTAATAGAGCCATATTGGAGAAAAGAAAATGTTATGTGTTCTTTCTTCAAAACTGCTTGTTTTTTTTCCCTCTTTTCTCCCTTAAAAATTATTTTTCTTTGTCCTAAACCCCAACTAATCTCACTGTGATTTTTGTGTATGTATGTCCACCTCAGTAATTATTTTATACATTACTGGAGGGCAGATACTGTGAGCCTAAAAAATGTTCGGTATGTAAATAATGCCAATTACTGAATGAAATCACCTGATAGGCTATAGAAATCTGGTAAAATCTATGAAAATATACGTTGTCTGAATATATTTGAACTCTTGGGGTGGTTTTGTGTTAATCAATTAACAGCACTGATAGTATAATAGCTCTCATGTGCTCTTTACCTTGATGTTTTCAGTAATTTCTACATATTATGTATTCCACTTAATTGCATAAATTGGGACCATATGCTTCCAGAAAATCGCAGATTCTAAGAATCAGAAGGAGTTTTGGCGGTCATGTCTGCAGCCCCACCAAATTCTACTTGTCCCATCTGCTGTATTTCCGACAAACATTGTCCCCTCTCTGCATGCACACCTTCAGTAAGAAGGACCCCACACTTACTAAGCACCCCCACAACCCTTCACTGAACAAATATGGACTGTAGCATAGTGGACAAGACAGAGAATTTGAAGTCAATCCCCCTCTAAGCCCATAATGCCAACTCTGTCATTGCTTAGGTGAGTAACATTAATCCAGTCACTTAGCCTCTTAGACGGTTTCCTTATCTGTAAAACGAGAAAAAAAATCTCCATTATCGGGTTATCTTAATAATTAAATAATGAAATAAATGATCTGTGCTTAGCACCTAGTATGGGCTTAATAAATGTTCACTTCCTCCCTTCTTTTCTTTCCCTTCCTTTTCTGTTCCTTCTATCTTCCATTTGAGATCTATTCAGCTATTTAAAGAGAGTTTCCATGTCCTCCCTGGGTCCTCGCTTCTTCATACTAAAAGTCCTCCAGTTCATTTAATTCATCTTTATATGACATGATGTAGTTTTGATCCCTTAGCTATCATAGTTTGATGGTTTTTCTCTGAGTATTCTCCACTTTTTAGAGTTCCTCTTAAATATCATGCCAACCATAGAACCCAGTCCTTTGGGTGTGTCTGCCCAAGGGATATAGGGACTGTCACCTCCCTCATTATAGAATCCATGTCTTTAGCAATGAAGCTTAAGTCACATTAGCTTGATTCTTTTTTTTTCCCTCCAGTTACCAACATATTATCACACTATCAAATAGACTATCAAGTCTACAGCCATACCACCCTGAACGTGCCTGATCTCATCTAAATAAACTATCAATTTCTAGTCTTTTTCCTGTATATTTAGAAGTACCTTTCCTCTCTTAGACTTTTGGACCAATTTTATATTATAAGGCCAATATATAATTAAGACTTTGCAGATAGAGCTAGGTTTATACCCTTGGTTTCAATCCTGGCTCTACCTCTTGCTAATTATTCTTTCCAAGGCTTAGTTGTTTTTCTTTGTTTGTTTGTTTATTTTTTAACAAACGTGAATCTGTGCAGTAAAGATCACCCAAAATAAATCTCATAGATTTCTATAAATATTTAATGTCATAATTTAATGAAGGTTGTTAATGCCTGTGATTTCCATTGCCTAAGGGTGGTAAGCTAAATATGTTGGCTACTATTTGAATGGCTATTCATTTTGTACTGTTAGAATTTTGAGGGATTCTGATTATGTTACACAATACTTTTAATATATTTACATGATGTCATACAAATATGTTATCCCTGGAATCTATATGTCCTCAATCCAAATCATTGATAAAAATATTGAATAGTACGGGTAGAAATCTGAGACTTTGGAAACATCAAAAGGGACTATTTCCAGACATGCACTGACCCACTTTAACAGCACATTTTGGTTCTTGTTACCCCTAATAATAAATGCAAAAATGGAGGCTCCAGTAGGTTAAGTTCATTGTTCAGTAACTGAGGGCTTACAAGTGGGAGAGGCAAGGTAAAAATCTAGATCTTTTTTTCTCCTACTCTAGTGCTCTTTCTTTTACATCCTTTTGCCTCCGTGAGAATTAATGGGGCAACTGTATGGTGCTGAACACTTAGGAGGTTTCAGAGTTCTGGATCTGTATTTCTATCCGCACTCTAATTTCCAAGCCTTCAACATTCAACAGTTATCTACTGTAGCCTCTCTAATCCCCTGGCATCTTTCCTTTATAATGCCCCTACCTTTATCTATCCTCTCTTGATTGTAAACAAAATGAAGACACTCTTCCAACACCTACATTATAGTTAAAAAAAAAAAAAGGATCCTTCTGAACAATACCAGACCTTTAGAGCAGATAACAAAATTATCTCTAGATCTTGACCCTTGCTTCATTCTGCTCTAATAAACTTAGTAGCGGATTCGTTTTTAGCAGGTCCTTTCCAACTGGTTTCTAAAGTCCATCCCACAGCAAAGCCCAGCAACAAGCCCGACTGCCCAAAGACAAAGCCCTTTCTTTTCTTGTGAGGTTGCTGACTAGGTCTTAGAAGAGCCTAAATCATGCCTCCTAGGATAGGACAAAGACTGGTTGGTGAAAGGACAAATATCATTAGTACTACTAAAAAATGCTAGATAATTACACACTGATAGATTACAAAACGTCTCTCATCCTTCTACACATCTGCCTCATGCTCTACTGAATTTCTGATATTTTTACATTTAAAAGCTTATATACAATGAATATATACACTTAGCCCTGTAATAAAATGCTGTTTCCAAGTAAGGTGAGTTTTTGAACACTTAGGAGCCTGGCCCCCTACTTTGCCCTTTATCTACTCTTCACAAATCTCTAAAGGCTAAGTATCATTATTATCCTCATCATATAGCAGCAAAAATGATTTACAAAAACAGCAATTACTTGGATATTTTACATAGCTAGTAAGTGGCAGAGCTATGATATGAACCCTAGTCTATCTGACTCTAAAACATGGATTCTTTCCACATATGCCTCTGTTCATATTGATTCGTTTGGTAGTATCAGGAGGCCTACAATTTACAAGAAGGAGCAGGTCCTAAAATGAATATATGATCTCTTTATGCTATAGGCACATTTCACGATGCTAGGGGAAACATCAACTGATGTCTGTATGAGGAATAAGAGACAGTCAGAGAGTCATTACAAAAAGAAAGAAAAAAGACTCCCTGGTAGTACTTCAAGAAAATGGTAGACTGCACATGTTTTGGTAGAGCATAAAATTCGGCCATTGGTACAGAATTCTGTTGCTCTTGTAAAATAAGATAGGAAAGCATATTTAAAAAGACATCAGATTGAGAAAAAGTAACCATTCATCAGTATTCAATAGTTTCACCACTCGCCAGAGAAACAATTCACAACTGCCCATATATTGACACTAACGTATATTTTATGTGTGTGTGTGTATATATATATATATATATATATATTCATTGTTCTATCAGGCAAGTTTTTATTTAGTATGTACATGGCACCAAAAAGAAATAACCTTTCAAAACTAGATGATAGCTAAAATAATAATTTCAAACCAATAATACAACAAAGCAAGACATACAGGAAAATAATAATAATTATTATTATTATTTTGAGACTCGCTCTGTTGCCCGGGCTGGAGTGCAGTGGTGCAGTCTTGGCTCACTGCAACCTCTGCCTCCCAGGTTCAAGTGATTCTCCCATCTCAGCCTCCCGAGTAGCTGGGATTACAGGCACACACCACCACGACTGGCTAATTTTTGTATTTTTAGTAGAGACAAGGTTTCACCATGTTTTACCCAGGCTGGTCTCAAACTCCTGACCTCAAGTGATCCACCCACTTCGGCCTCCGAAAATACTGGGATTACAGGTGTGAGCCACCATGCCCAGCGAAGAATGATTTTTTTTTTTCCAGACAAGTCTCGCTCTGTCGCCCAGATTGGAGTGTGGTGGCGCAATCTCCGCTCACTGCAAGCTCTGCCTCCCAGGTTCACGTCATTCTCCCGCCTCAGCCTCTCAAGTAGCTGGGACTACAGGGGCCCGCCACCACGCCATGCTGATTTTTTTTTTTTGTATTTTTAGTGGAGACGGGGTTTCACCGTGTTAGCCAGGATGGTCTCCATCTCTTGACCTCGTGATCTGCCTGCCTCGGCCTCCCAAAGTGCTGGGATTACAGGCCTGAGCCACCACGCCCGGCCAGAATGATTATTTTTTAAAAGAAGCCCCATAGTATACCTTGGGAAAATGCACGTGGGAGACAGCTCTCCAGCATATTCTTTTTCCAACCTGGAAGGACCTGCATAAACAGATGAGAGAGAAGTAGAATGTATCATACCTGATCAACAGTTATATATGTTGATACATGTATCAATATGTATAATTGCAAACAGTGGAGGCATGTAACAAGATGCGAATAGCCGATGTCCCAGCTTCAGCAGGAAGACTCCAGTAATGCAGGTACCCTTATCACCAGGGCTCTACCGGAAGCAAGACATAAGACATAAACTAGAGGCTTCTAGCTTCTGTTCCTTCTCCCACATAACACTCTAGAAGTTCCGGGCGCAGTGGCTCACTCCTGTAATCTCAGAATTTGGGAGGCTGAGGAGGGCGGATCACGAGGTCAGGAGATCTAGACCATCCTGGCTAACACGGTGACACCCCGTCTCTACTAAAATATACAAAAAATTAGCAGGGCGTGGTGATGGGCGCCTGTAGTCCCAGCTACTCGGGAGGCTGAGGCAGGAGAATGGCATGAACCTGGGAGGCGGAGCTTGCAGCAAGCTGAGATCGCGCCACTGCACTCCAGCCTGGGCGACAGAGCGAGACTCTGTCTCAAAAAAAAAAAATTCCTTAGTGCAGAATGAGGCAATAATAAATCATTAGCATCAAACTGAGCTCATGTAAGGATGGGAAAAAACGTCTTGTGTGAAGTGGGAGAAAACTCAAATCAATTACCCAATGCGTTGGTTATTGCAGCTTACTCAGTAATCTGAGGAACTCAGTCATTGTTCTAGACTCTCCCTCATTAGTGCATATTAAGACACTTCTACTGTAAAATAATGAGCAAAAGACATTAGTGGGGAAGAAATAAAGTTTTGTTTTGTTTTATATAAAATTTTCCAGTGTATAAAGACTGTGAGTATTCTTAATTATAGAAACATCATCCATTCGTTCATTCCAGTTTAACCAAAGGCGTGGCAACAGACTTTACTTGGGGAAAGTTGGAGTTGATTAATATTCTAAACTCTAAAGCAGAATTTTATCGTGTGCAGAGATGGTGTCAATAATCCCAACAGACAAGCTTAGTGAAATTTGATTCCATTATGGACAATTAGTATCTAGGACAAAGAAAGAAATTTAGACTTTCAGATTGGGCTGGTTGATTTGTAAGGAGAAAACTGTGGGTGTGTGAGGGAGAGTTAGAAGTGGGGTTTTGGGAGAAAATAACAAGAGGAAGGAAGAAACTTGAAACCACTACCGTTTTAACAGCGCCCTTATTTTCTGCAAGTAGCTATCAAAATCATTCAGCATTTTTTATACACAAACAGTTTTGCATCTTAATAGTAGCTGATAAACAATCTCCTTTCACATTTATGCACAGGCATCTAAAAAAAAACGGTGATTTTTTTTTCTACTAGAAGGAAAAATACCACATTTCTTTCAAGGAAAAAAATGAAGTCAAAATCATTGCCAAAGTGAACACTGGCATTTAAGAAGCACAAGCTACTGACAGATGGTTAATGGTCTGAGTATCAGCAAAATCAAAGCAAGGAAATTGCTAAAAGGAGTCTAATCGTTCAAAAGATAATTGCGTATCACAGTTCTTCTACATTTACTTGCTACTGGTGTTGACATCAGTTGAGATATTCGGTACATCTTGGGAAGGCCGCTTGCTCAAACTTCACAGATTCTCTGCAAAAGACGTTAAAAAAAGGTGGACTATATATTAAAAATAGAAAAATTATGCCAAAACAGATGGCATCTACTAATTGCACTAGTCGGATTTGTTTACAGAAATAATACAGAGATACAGAATTGAAGGTAGGAGACCAGATTGAAGACACAACTTCTCTAAAGTTTTGTCTGCCTCTATGACTTTGAACGTTTTCCATTAGCCTCACTCAGTGCATCTCAATAACCTTTTTCTGTAAATAAGAACCACACTTTATTTGAAAAATCTAGACTTAAAAAGGTTGATTTGTAATCCAAAGAAAATAATGAAAGTGAGGTATTTGATTAAGAAATCTTAATAAAATGACTGGTTCTAACGGTCATTTAGCCCCCAAACAAACTTATGTGTATTTTAATCATCTGACACAAATCAACTTCATTATCAAATTTCAAACGGTGCTTGGAGATTGGTGTCTGTCTTTTGCCCAACAACTTGAACCATGGACAGGTAGTCACAGCGAGTGTTTTTTAATAGTTTTTATCAGCCTGGACATTTCTAAACAGCATAACTAACATTGCACTAAAGATAGCATACCACTAGGAAGATTTTAGAACTTAGTTCCCATGAAGACATAATTTAATTTCTCGATTATGAATTAAAAACATATCAAAGTATGTAAATTATGCAAACTTTGATCATTTACTGTTCATCAAATAGAACCAACTTCTGTTGACTATGAAACTTTGTATGTAGTATCACTATCCTAATTGCTTTATAAGGTAGGAGTAAATTCTTTTCTGATTCACCACCTGTGGCCACATTTTGTAACATGAGAACTAGTAATGGATTGTTTTTGTAGCTGTAACAGAATCAATCAAACCAGGCTAATTCTACAGCTTCAAGTTGAATATTTCAATAAATTATATACAAACCCTATTAGGAAAATATAAACCTGGTTTATAGAGACCTGTAAAGATGTCCGGAGAACTTTCTGGCCTTCCTTGGAAGATTTCTAAATCAAAGCACACATTTACAAATTTCATTTGTTTGGGATATAAAATAATCCCAATGTAATGTCATATATTAGTATGTTACTTGTTCTTTTCATTTTTGATCAATATTGTATGGATATGCCCGGCCCAAATTACCTTATTTTAGTGTTCTCCAAGTATTAAGCTTAATTTTAAGCCTATAAATCCTGCAGCAAAAGCAAGGTCTTATTGCTCTATCTCACAAGTGCTTAGAAGAATCTACAGGCAGTACACTGACATTCAATAGAAAATTAGTAACAGTAGAAAAAAAAAACCCTTCAGTTACAGATCTAAAACTTTTCAAGAAACAGAATCTGCCAGTTCCATCAAAGCAACACATCTATTCTGAAAAATAATGTGTGCATACATGTTCCTTCCAAAGGGAGTTCCCAGCCTCTTCTTCCAATTGACAAAGGACAAAATTATTACTGAAATACGAAGCTTCCTGTGGTTGACAGTGGAAAAATTGAGGACAGAGCAGTTCCTCAGCTGAAAAATGTCTGAATGTCAACAGGTGCAGAAGTCTCTTAATAAAGGGAATCCCACCCTACCTTCTTCTCACAGATGCCCACGCACATTGCTGTGCACAGGTGCTTGCAGAGAAGTTTTGTCTTCAGCAGCCTCTTGTTCTCTTGTCTGTTTCCTGGTATAAATGAGTGTATAGTTCTTGGGAAAGTCAGTCTTACAACTTCTCTTGTTTTCTTTTGAAAACAGCCTGCGTAACCAGAGGCAAAGAAGCAGAATGAGGTCACACTTCCTGTTGGGCTCACATCAGTGGCATTCACACAGAGGAGTGTGCTGAAGGTTTCAAAGAGTTTCCTGGGCCAGCAGCAGGGAATGTGCAGCCCGTGTGTCAGGCCAGCTGGTTACACCCTGGTCACTGGAGGGGTGGTTTTCTGAGCTAACTTGTCACCTTTGGCTGCGAGAACGTGACAAAGACTTTCAGTGAACCGACACTTGTTGCTCATCATATGGCCACATTCAGTTATAAGTAGTGCAGAGTAGTGATCTTTGTCCAAATCACTTAAATTTATTGAGGATAATGCGCTGATGCTATTAAATTCAGAATACTATTAAATAGCAAGAGCTTGATCTTATGAAAATTTCTATAGAGGCAATAGGTTTATCTAATGAAGGTTGGACTTCACAAAAAACTCTATAGATGGCATTTTACATTTACATTATAGTAGAGCTCAAAGACTTGATGGTGTTTGTGGGTAATCACACATCTGTACTATTATAAGTGATAAAAGAAATGTACATTCAAATATATATTCCAGCAACATTGAGGTGCCACTGCATAGTGGAAAGAGTGTGGGTTCTGGGTTCACATAGACAGAAGTTCAACCTGTTTACCATCCTAGCTGTGTGACCTCAGATTTGTGACTTATCCCTCTGAGTTGCAGTTTTCTCAATTATAAATATAAAAATATATATGTCATGTGATGGCTTGAAGAATTAAATGAAATAAAAGAAATGAGAAATAATTGAGACCTCAGCACAGATGTGCAAGGTGTATTCTTTATTTGTTTTCTGTAAATCAAGTTCTCTTCTGAGGCACCAGTTGGCCCGGTTGGCAGAAAAGTTAATCTCATCCTTTCTTGGGGTTTCCTTTCCCCCTGAGGTTCTGTCACATGGCAGGATCTTCTGTAGAACACGTTCTAGGCAGCAGAAACTGTCAGGAGGAGGGCCCATCTAATTTCAAAGTTCTCTGTCTCTGGAACTTCATGTCTAATCTCCATCCCTTGAGTGTAGACTGAGGCTGCTGACGTGCTCCTTGTAAATAAAGTAAGGCAAAGGTGCTGGGTTTCCACTACCATGATGAGGCTTCCGTCTTGTTGGACTCTATTACTTTCTTGCTTGCCCGCTTCAATGAAGCAAGCTGTCATGGTGGAGAAGCATGTGGCAAGGAATCAAGAGTTGTCTCAAAAGCCAGTAAGGGTCTGATGCTCCATCCAACAGCCAGGAATCCAGCCAAAAATCAAGTGTGTGAGCTTAGAAGTGGATCCTTCTCCAGTTGAGCCTTGAGCTGACTGCAGCCCCATCTAACGCTTGATTGGAACTGGGAAAGACCCAGAAGCAGACAACCCAGGCTAGTCCTGCCCAGCTCCCTGGCCCACGCAAACTGGGAGGTGACAAATTGTGTTTCAAGCCACCACGTTTTGAGGTAATTTGTTACACAGCAACACATAGCAGATGCATAGTCCTAACACAGGTCACTTCCTGAGCCATCTGTCATTGCTGACTCTCTGCTGCTTTAGTGACTCCTGTAGAATATAGTCACATTTACTCAAGGCTACTTCTGGTCACATCTGCCTAGATTTACCAGACAGCTATTCTGCTCCACAGCTGTCTGGTGTTCTCTTTATAGGAATTCACAGTTCTTTTCTTCACCTTTTCCTGTTTCTCTTATCCCTCATCCTCCTACTTCCAGCCTTGGCTTATCTCTTCTAGATGAGGGAGGAAAATCTTTCTGACTTATCCGAGACCCTCTGCTCTTCTTGTGCCCACAAATCCACTTTTCCAAAGAGCTCACATCAGAAAGACTTTGGTCTACTTTTTTTTTTTTTAAAGATCTGGCACATATTAGAACCTTATTATTAATGACCATAATAATTGCTAACTTTAAGGAGTGCTTACTATGTACCAGGCACTGTTCTAAGGCCTTTCCACATATCAACACATTAATTGTTACATCATTTCCATGGGAGATGCTGTATTATTATTCTCATTTTACAGAAGAGCAAACTGAGTTTAGAGAGTTGCCCAAATTCACATATCCAGTACGTGATGAGTAAGTAGAGCTAGGATTCAAATGCTGGTGAGATGGCTCTCGAGTTTGCTTTCTTAACCTATAAGTGTAATGATCATATCCAACATGTGTCAGCATTTTCTACAAACCAGGCACTGCACTAAACACTGTACATATGTAATCTTGTTTCAACCTCACATAACCCTAGAAAATAAGTGCAATTATTATCCACATGCAGGACAGAGGTTTATAGAGTTTGCATAAATCTTTCAAAATTGCCAAGGGCCAGAACTAAATTCCAACCCTATGGTTCTCCTTTCAATCTTCTCTCTTGAGGCCCACTCATCTTCTTATTGTTTCTCAAACACTAGACACGGGTCTACTTCAAGATCTTTGAGGTTAGTGTTCCCTCGCCCTAAGGGTCACAGGGCTTTCTTCCTCCCCTCCCTCAGCTCTTTGCTCCACTGCCTTGCTACTAATTAAGTTGCCCTCCACACCACTCTCCACTCTCTTCCTGCTTTATTCTTCTCTTTAGAACTTTTTACCAAGGAATATGTCACACAATTCATTCCTTGTAATAAGAAACATGCTCCTCAGCCAGAACATAAGCATTAAAAGAGCAGAGAATATTGTCATTTTTCTTCATTTTAATAGCCGGAGTATCAAGAATAGTGCTTCCCATATAGTAGGTTATCAATTAATGTTTGTAGAATTAACAAATAGGTTAATTACATCCAGGTAGACTCGCCTTCAGAACCTTTATTCTGCATGTTATAAATCAATGTTTCTAAAAGCATGTTCCACAGAATATTCAATCTTCCGCTATTAATGGAGGTGATGTGTGGATGGGGAAAAGATGAGTGGCAAATTTAGGTACAAAACGTCCTAGAAAGCATAGGTCTCTGTAATAGAGGTCACTATAGAACCTTTTAAATGATATTTGGACTTGCTACTATACACAGAAAACATGGTCTCACCATCTGTCAAAATTATTTGCCTTGAGAATCTTTTGGTCACATAATATCTCCCAAGACCCCAGTTCCAGAGCTATGTGTTGCAAACGTTCATGTGCTATGAATCACAGAGGATCTTACAGAAGTAAGGGAATTGGAGACTGTGTTTCATATCAGTTCCTAGGTAAAGCCAAAACTGTTAGTCCCTAAGATACTCTTTGACAGGCGGAATGCTGAAGAACTCATGTTAGGAAATGCTGACATAAATTGATGAACTTGACAAATTCAATTTTAACATACTACAAGCAATGAACCAACATGTCTGCATGCTTGCTTAAATCCCTCATGTACTCATGATCTCTCTTCCTACCCAAGCCTCATCCTGCTCTGGAACGCTGTGTCCCATTAGATGGCAACATCTTCCACCCAATCACTCATGCCAGAAAACTGGGAGAAATTGTGACTCCTCTCCATGTTGCTTTTGAACATGGACTTGAAATCGTGATTCCTCTTCATGTAGCTCTTAGACTTATCATCTAAGTCTCCATCTCCACTATCTGCTCTGGGGCTCCAGCTACATCAAATCAGTATGCATAAGCCATATAATAATAGCTATCAATAAGGTACATTACATAATGAAAAATATGAACCGGGAAGTTGTGTGTGTGTGTGTATTGCACTTGTTGCCTGGACTTCTGTGCCAACATGCCAAGGTCACTTGGCCTCTCTCCAATACATTCCCCAAGCCATGGTCAGAATGACCTTTCCAATAGAATATCTGATTATGTCACTCCCCTGATTAAATCCACCAGTGCTTGCCCTTGCTCCTCTCTCCTGTCAAGTTCAAAATCCTCTTCATGGCCTGTCAGTCCTGGTAGGGTCTGGACTTGACTATTTTTCAGCCTCATTGTTCCCTCAACAGGCCCCATCTTTCTTTTTAGAATTCAACCATGCTGGCTTCCTTTCAGCTTCTCTAGCTTTGCTCCACCTCAGGCCCTTGGAATGTGCTATTTTCTTCATCTCCCATCTCTTTCTGAAAGAGCTTTTTCTCTGAGCAGCCTCTCTGACCCTCCCAGACCAGGTAGACCAGGTTATGGATCCCATAGCTGTCTGCACTTTCCTTTCAGAGGATGCATCACAATTGGAACTAATGACCCAAGTTTCTATCCATGTTGGTTCCTTCTGCTACACTGTGAGATCTCAGAGAATAAGGAGAATGCTTTTCTAGTTTGCTATTACAGTTTCTATCATTAGCATAGTAGGCACTTAATAATATGTGAATAAGATTTTTTATCATCCAAGTCTGGCTAGGTTCTCTGCCATACATAGCACACAAGGGCCAGAAGGAGATATATTGGCCAAAGCCTGGACAGGCTACTAATCTGGAAGGAGTTGGAAGCTAGCCATTTTATTGTAACAGTTATGCCACAGTAAAAATCAACCTCCAAGTCTTAGTGGCATAGAGCAGTAAGCTTTTATTTTCCCACTTGATGGCTTTGTAATGTTAGCTTGGCTAAGTGAAACTACATTTCCCAGAATTCCTTTTTTGTATGCTCCTGGTTAAGATAGGCCCTAAAAGCAACTTGTGCAAGATTTGGAAGATGAAAGTGGAGCTGAAGCTGTGTGTATTTTTGGAAGGTCCCCGCAAGTTAGACTTTGCAGCAGCTCATGCACGTTTTCACAGACCTGCTAGCTTGATGTAAGCTCCAGTCCCTGCAGATCACTTCCTTCCATTTCACAAGTCCTAGTAGAGGAGAGGGTGTGGCTCTGCAGAAAGAATGCCAGCTTCTGTTTAGAGTATACCCGGCAATGAGGGTGGAGTCTCAGAGATAGGAAAAGGCCTATATGGCTTTTGGTGATAGACAGATGCGTGTTCCAGATGGTTCTTTGTGGATTCCAGTTTTCCCTGCTCTCCTCTGCTTCCTGTCCATCTTTTGATACTGACCAACTGTCTTGCGATTTCAGGCTCAACACCCCTCCTAAGAAACAGACGAACTGAGCTTGCTTACCAGTGTCCATAATTATACAAGGTTGAATCTCTATTTTACACAGTTGCAATTCTCTATCATTCCTAGGTTCTGCTTCTCTACTTGAATCTAACACACCTTTTTATTATTATTATTATTATTACTATTATTATTATTATCTTTTGAGACAGAGTCTCACTCTGTCGCCCAGGCTGGAGTGCAGTGGTACAATCTCGGCTTACTGCAGCCTTCGCCTCCCAGATTCAAGCGATTCTCCTGCCTCAGCCTCCTGAGTAGCTGGGATTACAGGCACCGGCCACCAGCTAATTTTTGTATCGTTTAGTACAGATGGGGTTTCACTGTGTTGGCCAGGCTGGTCTCCAGCTCCTGACCTCAGGTGATCCACCTGCCTCAGCCTCCCAAAATGCTGGGATTACAGACATGAGCCACCGCGCCCTGCCGAATCTAACACATCTAGACCTGTGTTAACTGCAAGTTGGCTGTAGCTTTGCTCCTTGTGCCATCATTCCTGGAGGCAGTACCCCTTGTGAGAGACTTCCCTTTCTTGCGGCAGAGGGAAGAGAACAGGAAAGCTGTCAGAAACACATAATGGCTTTTAAAGCTTTTCAGAGCTGACATCTGAAATTTCTACCCATATTTCCTTGGTCAAAGCATATTGCATGGTCAAGTTCAATGCCATCAGGATAGGGAAGTACACATCTCCAGGGGGAAGCACTGTAAGTCATAGGGTGATGGGTAGATGTATAGCAGAAGTACATGGGGGGCGGGGGGGTAAGGAAGAAATGGGAATTGTTGTATAATTTACTACAGCCCTCCACATTGGTCACAAATATTTAGATTCCTCCTTTTTACTTTAAAAAAAAAAGTGCTGTATTCAGCTAGGCATGGTGGCTTATGCCTGTAATTCCAGCATCTTGGGAGGCCAAGGTAGGCAGATCACTTAAGCTCAGGAGTTCAAGACCAGCTTGGGCAACATGAGGAAACCTTGTCTCCACAAAGAATAGCCAGATGTAGTGGCTTAAGCCTGTGGTCCCAACTACTCAGGAGGCCGAGGCAGTAGGATGGTTTGAGCAAGGGAGGTGGAGGTGGCAGTGAACCAAGATTGCATACCCTAGCCTTGGCAACAGAGCAAGACTCTGTCGCAAAAAAAAAAAAAAAAAAAATAGATGCTTTTTTCACTTCATCTTTCCAGAGAACACGCCAAAATCTCATTTAATCATGGCAACAGACTTCCAGTCCAGAATCTCATAATAATCTCTACATCAATGTGGTTTCTCTTGATACAAAGACTTCTAAAACATCTTAGCTTGTATGTTCAACATTCAATACCAGAACAGAGATGGAATAACTTCCATCAAAACTTCTCCTATTTAGCAAGAGAGTAATGGGGCTATTCTGAAACGGAATGATCAGTTTGATCAGTTGTGACAAAAGCCTTGTACCCTGTGACTAGGGAATGTTCCTTGATACAGCTCTGATTCTGCTCCTCAGGGGTAGTAACTCAGGCAATTGTGGCTCTTGTTTCTGCCCTCTGGAAAGTAGAAGTATTCCTTTTCCATTACTCTCCTTGGCCTCCTCTGAAGATTAGAGAATATGCCTTTCTTGGGGGCTGAGCAACTTTCTCAACTTACTTTCTGCTTGTAGAAGTTAGCAAATGGAAAGATAATTTTGAAATTTTTAGTTGTCATAATCTCTTTGATACCAAGCTGGTACCTCTTTGACTGTACATTCTATTCTAAGAACATATCAACAACTTTTCATGCATTTGATTCCAGTCAGCTTCTTGTGTCAATATTCATGCTTATAATTGTTTTGAGACATACCTACCTCTTTGGTTTTTTTTTTTTTTTTAGATGGAGTCTTGCTCTGTTGCCAGGCTGGAGTGCAGTGGCGCAATCTCGGCTCACTGCAACCTCTGCTTCCTGGGCTCAAGCGATTCCCCTGCCTCAGCCTCCTGAGTAGCTGGGACTACAGGTGCGCACCACCATGCCCAGCTAATTTTTTGTATTTTAGTAGAGACAGGGTTTCACACCATGTTGGCCAGGATGGTCTTGATCTCCTGACCTCATGATCTGCCCGCCTTGGCCTCCCAAAGTGCTGGGATTACAGGCGTGAACCACCGCGCCCGGCCCAGCCCTTTGTTTTTAACTGCTAGCACCTTGAGCTTATTGGACAACCTGTTGCTTAGGCATCTGTCCTGTGTCAGGTGAATAATTCATGGGCACGTCTTTGAAGAACTTTCAAACTTTTTGGCTTTATGAGAAAAAGATTATGTTGGCGGTATGAGTTGTGATGAGATTGCGAGATCACAGTGCCATTAAGGAATTACGTTACTTATACGTATTATGGGGGTAGGGATGGGGATTATATATACAAGTATTTAGAGAATATGACAATAATTAAATTGTAAGTAATGTACTAAGAAAGGACCTAGAAATCAGAAAAGTGGCAAACCAGGCTAGATTTGATTTATTTAACTGGCTCACCTCAATTCCCTTGTAATAACACTGGAATAGTTCATGTCCAGATAGTGATAGAAGAATGAGATTTTGGATGCTTTGTCCTGCTTTTTAGAATCTACAATTTCTACATCATTAAATTCATTGTAGTACTTTCATTATTTGCCTTTAGATTTGATTTTCTTATAATTGATGTTCTCAAATTTCCTTTGGTCACAAATATTTACATTCCTCTCTTTTACTTTAAAAAATGTTGTGCTCGGCAGGGCACAGTGGCTCAAGTCTGTAATCCCAGCACTTTGGGAGGCTGAGGCAGGCAGATCATTTGCTGCTAATGTGTCTTTTTAGGATTTATAGTATATTTCCTGCAACTAGAATTCTGTCTCTCAAAAATGCTATGTGTATATCCCTACTGTTTGCTCAGGGTTCATTTTCAATTGCAGCAATTTTTTTTTTTTTTTCTGAGAGAGACAGAGATAGGGAGAGACAGATTATGAAATGAGGGTGCAGAGGAGCCACATCAAGAGAGACTGATTAGCTAGTGGAAATTTTACAATAAAGTCTTAATAAGAGCTTACATTCTGGACAGGAAGAACAGTCTTATTCATCTGTGTAATCTCTAGCAGCAAACACAGGGCTTGACACAGCATGTCCTCAGCAAATGTGTGTTTTCATGGAATCATAGTAAAACTGGGACTATTCTTAGAGATTACAATAATTAGTATATGGGTCCCTGAAAATGATGAGAAAGGAACATTAGGAAGCACCTGTCAATTGTATATCAATTATAATTTGCAAAACATAATTTCTATTTAATTTAATCTTCATTACAACTCTGCAAAGTAGGTTTAAATTTTTAATTTACATGTAAAGAAGAGCAAATCAGAGAAGTATCTAGTCCCCAGACAAACTGGTAATGTGTCAGGTCTAACGTACAATCCTTGATCTCATTCCAGATCCCTGGATCTTATATGGTTTATTATTTTAAGTTGTTATTTAAAAAAAAAAAGCAAAAAGCAAGTTAATGGATTGATTTCTTTCAAATCTACAGTCTCCTAATATCTTGAAGACAACATAGTTATAAAAAAAAATAGAAGAGAAAAGAAGGAAAACCAAAAGGTGTTTCTCCTCATTCTGGTGAAACTGGCTCTGTTGAATGTTTTGCAAAATCCAAAAGAGGAAGTAATCCGATACTCGACCACAAGGGTGTGTTGCCTCAATACTTTTACTAAAGCAAACCACGAGCTGTGCAATGCTTGTGCTGACAAATTACCTGCCCCTTCCCTGCTCCCTCTCCGTCCTGCAGAAGGGGAATTATTTCATTCGAATGCCCACAATTACCTTGGAGATAGTGTTATCGCTTTCTGGTCCTGGCCAAGAGGCCAGACATTTAGACAAATTGTGAGTGACCAGTTAGAGCCCAAATGCTGACCCTGCACATTCTTCCACACTAACACTTACAATGTATTGAAGTTATCTGTATGCATGTTTGTCTACATTGTTAAATGTCTTAACAATGATCAGGAATTAAGCTTATCCCTTATGCTCCCTGAAACTAGAGCTGTGTGCTTGGCATACCACAGATGTTCAATAAATGTATGTGGAAAAGAAATGGAAGTAGAATATTTTCATTTGTCAGTTCTTGAATTGAAACTATAAAGAACTGTAAGGCATTAATAATTATAAAGTCTGCATAGAACTCTTATTTGAAGCTTACTCATCCTTCAAAGCATGTTTTGAATGTCTCTTCTTCTATGTTGTCTTTCTTGATTTGTCGAGTCAGAATGGCCATATTCCAATAGTATCTTTATTTCAAACTGATTTATATTTAGCTTCATATTGTGTTTAGTTGTTTCTGTATCCATGTCTGCATCATGACAAGTCAACTTTGAATGGGTATCTAGTTTTATTTTTCTTCCTTTTCCCTTACTCTACGTCACCCAGTGTCTAGCATTAGGTAAGAATTCAAAAAGAGTTTGTTGAGTGCTATGAACTGACTGTGTGTGTCTATCTGTCCCCTAAATTAATATATTGAAGCCCTAATCCCCAATGTGATGGTACTTGGAAGTGGGGCGTTTAGTAAGTAACTTGTGTAATGAAGGTTGAGCCTTCATGAATGGGATTAGTCCCTTAGAAGAAACATGAGAGAGATGATCTCTGTCTGTCATGTGAGGACACAGTGAGAAGGCAGCCAACTGGAAACCAGGAAGAATCCCAGGCACCAAATCAATTGGCACCTTGATCTTGGACTTCCCAGCCTCTAGAACTGTTAGGAATAAATTTCTATTGTTTGAGCTACCCAGTCTATGGTATTTTTTAAATAGCAGCACAAACTAAGACATCAAGTGATTAAACAAATAAATTAATGATGAATGAATGCATGCAAATAAATGAATATTGCATGCATGCATGTGTGCTGTCTGCCATATTTCAGGATGCCACTGAATTGCTGCTAGCTCTGTTCTCAACAAAAAGAATGATCACTAAGAGAGTAAAAGTATTCACTATTTGGTGACTGTTAATTTGTATAGTTGCTGTGTTCTGTTGCTCACCCTCTCCTACCACAGTTTTAACAAGCCACAGAAATGGGGATTGTACGTGGTAGAGACTATCTCTAAAATCAAATGCCTACAGAATTAGGAATGTGAATGTTAGGTCAATCTCTCACTAGATTTGTCTCTCATTTGGCTTGGTTTTCTAACTTTGCAAGCCAGGAAGAGAATTCTCAGCTCTGTTGAATGGCTGTAAATTGTAATTTGGAGTTATAGTTGTGTTGAATATTAGTTATTTTATTGTCCAAATTCCAGTCTCTTTCTTTTAAGTAACAGCACTCGAATTTTGCGTTAAAGGACCCACTCATTCCCATCGCTCAGTCCATGAGGTTTGGACCAGTCTTCACACTTACCTGCCGGATTAGGAATAGGAACCCAGTTTAAGCCGAATCAGTACAAGTCATCCCCATGGCCACCATGCTTGGTTCAGGTTTAGGCACCTAACTTTATTTCGGCCAGTGAGAGAAAGACTTCTAGTATTTGTTTTTATGGTCACCAGGATGCTGTAATGTCTTAAGCTGTTGGGGATCCCCAGAATCAAGCTAAACCTTAGGAAGTAGAGTGAAAGATGTTATAACTTTTCCACTAAATCAAACTCACACGGAAGGCAGACTTATTCCTTATCTTCTATTAATTCCCCAAACTGAAAAATTCCCTTTTTTGCTTATGCCTGTTTTCATAAAATTTTCTGTTACATGCGACGAAAAGAATCCTCACACACTGCGGGTCTGAATTTTTCATGTACTTATGAATTCTTTAGGGTAGCTTGCTAAAATGCAGATTTCCAGTCCCCAAACCTAAGCTATAAATCAGGGCCCAGGAACTTGCATTTTATCAAACAGTGTTGCATTTTAACAGACCATCTTGTTAAAACAGTGCCCCTGGGCTGTACGCGTATCTCCATAATGCAGATAATTGGCAGACCAAAGCTTGAGAAATACTGATACAGTTAATGCAAGAGACACTAGTTAACAATGATAAAAGTCAGGGGAGGTGCAAAGTATCACATAGCAGCAGGAAGCAGAGACCATCCTTTGTCCTAAATCAGAAATGTGAAAATCCTTTGCTGTATCACGAGTGGATTCCATATGCAATGTACTTCTGTTTATAAAATCTTTACTAATTTCTCATGATTATTTCTTCCTGCTTTATGTGTCATGACCAGATATCTCAGTTTGTCTGGAACTGTCTGGGATCCACCTGTCATTCTGATGTAATTATTAATAGCTCCTCCTTCCATCCTCAAAAGTGTTCAGGGTTGGATAATAAATTTTATGTTCACTCTTTTGCTTCATGGTAATCTGCACACACACAAAAGAGTTCTTTGTCTCTCTTGCTGCATTTGCTGAAATAGACATACATATTTTTTCTATTTTGTGACGTTTAGTAGCAGAGACTTTGATATCTTAGAATCATTACTGACAAGCCTAAAAGTTTAAAAAATCTCAGAGATCCATGTGGCTCTGAGTAACATGTAAACTGAGTAACACATAAACTTACATATATACATATATATCAAAGTAATACATATTACTTCAATATTTATGTACTTTGTATTTATAATACATATGTACTATTATTTACTTTAATAATATTATATCTATTTTATTTGTATATATAAGTATGTTTAAAGTAATCTGGAACACCCTATCATCCTTAGAGTTGGCTCATTCTAAGAAACTGGAATATAAACCTACGAATCACAGTGAGGAATACGTTAGAGAGGTGAAAAAAATGCTGTGGGAACACTGGGAGAGATGACATCTCTGCCAGTTCATACATGGCCTAGAGCTCCTATTGCCAGGGATTAATTCTGGAATAACTATAATTTCTGTTCAGTTGATAAAGGGATATGGTGACAGAGGAAAGATAAGTGAGCTCTTTGGCAGGTGAGGAAAATGATGTCAGTGCTATTTTCCAAGATTTTTATGCACCTGGAATGAAGAGATTTGACAGAGGCTATCTATCACAGTAGTTTACGTTTCTGCTAAACTAACCTTAAAATAAAAACTTGAATTGCTTTGATTTTCTTTACTAATGCTAATTATAAATACTAAGTAAACACACAAAAAATAGCTATCTTGTGTTTTATTTGTAATCAAGGAGTATCTGGTATTTAGTAGTAACTTTTTTTCTACCTTAAAATAGGTATACATTTGTTAAATATTCCAGGAGACATTATGGTTCCATATTCATATTTTTAATGTTGGAGGAATTTAGTTCAGTGATTTCTGCCTAACAACTGTTGTTTCAAGATAATTTGCTCACTGCTTGTTTGGTTCTGCTTAAACACAGCTGTAAGTTCTTTCTTTCTATATTTGGAGATGGAGTGACTGATGGCTGGGCATCAACCATCTGGAACAGGGTGTGTTGGGTGGAAGAGAGGAGAAGGGACAGAGCAATGCATAGCTTCACTACATGGCCAGGGAGTCAGTACTAGAATTTTGTATATCATGTAACCCTACCCTGATCCTGATCTTTGACTCTATGTGGTTAAAAGAGGAAATGACATCCTACATGAATTTTTTGTCAGTTTTATCAGGCTTAATGCCTTCCTTTTAGAGTCAATATTACATTCACACCCTCTCCACTTTCTGAAATTAAATTCATAAATAACATAACCAAGCTATACATATATACTTAAAAATCAATATGAGAATGATAATATAAAGAATTTATGAAAATAATTCATAAAAATCATATATATTTCAATACATAACATTCAGTCATGTATCACAGAAATATATAATGAAGTAGTGAAGTGCTTGTATCTAAATTTAGATTTCCCTAAATATAACAGCTATGCAACTAGACTGACACAGGTGCATTCTATCAGTGTCTCAAATACCATGAGTAATTAGCCATTGGTGGCATGGTATTTTAAAATGAGATAGACTCCTGGTAATGTTCAGAAAAAAGGTCAGTGTTCCCTTACATTACACAGTTGCTTCATTCCTGCAAAATTTAATGTATATTAAAACCTTCCAAAAATACTTATATGTGAAATGCAGTTCTAGGCACAGACAATTATAAACAGGTTTTTCACCTACATGAATGTCTGGAAGGACATCTAGAAGTCATGCATGACCTGGGGCAATTCTTCAAGGTGTGAAACTGCACTGTACATTTCAGGATGTCTAGCAGCCCTGGTCTCTTCCCACTAAATAGTAGCAGTGCCCTACCCCAATCCTGAGACAATAAAATACCATCCTCCATTTCCAAAGTGCCCTCTAGGGGACGGTATTAACTCCACAGAGGATTACTAAGCCTACACAATCCACTGAAGCCAGGAACCATTTACATAAGACCTTATTTTATGTTTTTTCTTTCAAGTGTCATTATTGGAAGACCCACTGTCAAGTTCCAATTAAAATGGAACAATCATCTTTCCAGGGTGGATTCTCAACAAATAGTTGGGAGAATGGACAGAATCTGTTATTCTTTATGTATGTATTTTATTTAAATTGCAAATAACCTTAAGTTTTTAGTGGTGTATAATAATAGATATTTATTTTTTCTTAATTACTAGCTTGTGATTCAGCAGGGGTTCTGCCAGAGTTTAGAAAGATTTAACTCCAAGCTGACCATCAGAAACTTGAATACTGGTACTGCCACAGATGCGGGAGAAAAGTTTCCTTATTTTGAACATCATTAGCAACTTCTGATACAAAGTCCTTGGTAAAAGAGTTTTACTTGAGGCTAGAACTTTAGCTGCAAGGGAGACTGGAAACATGAGTTTCTGATATTTTCATCTTATTTAGTGGGAGGTTGATTCTGCATCCAAGATTCATAAGGTGGATGTATCATTTAGTTTGGGTAGGATCATGCCATGTAACAAACAATCCAGCGCCCAAATCTCCATAGCTTAAAATAATACATATTTATTTTTTTCCTTATACAACACAGTAGTTGTAGATTATCAGTGAGGCCTTGGTTCATCATAATCTGTCTAGAACCTGAATGGTAGAGCAGCTATCATCTCAAACAGTGCTTTACACCATGCCAGAGACAGAAAGTTTGGTGAGCTGGCATTAAAAATTACCAACTGGCCATGACAAATCTCACTTCTAATTACATTTTATCAGCCAAAGCAAATCAAATAGCCATACATAATTCCAAGGAGGGTGGAAAGTATAATCCTGTCATGTCCTAAGGAAGATGCTACAAGTATTTGGTGTTCTGAACTAATGCAACCATGATGAGAAATTTCTCAAACATGGAAAGAAAGTTGAGATGCTGGGCAACCAAAAAACAAGATAACAAATATCCACTAGAGACTGTCTTATTTATATCTTTTCTATGTATCACCATGCTCAGTCTAGCTTAGTAGCTATTAGTGACATAGTAGGTGCTGAATGAATGTTTGTTGAATAAAAAAAGAATGATTGTTTAATTTACCAAATCTTACTATAACTGGAGCTTAAAGAGAGTTACTTTGCTATTTTAACTCCACACTACGAAGCAAGATAAATGTACGTGTCATTTGTATGCAACGTTGCACTTGAAAGCCAGAGTGGTACAGTGGAAAGCAAGAGAAAAAAGATGTTTCATTTCAATATTATTTTCAATGTATTCACTTATTGGTTTCTCCCTACAGCAGGGATACTGTCTCCTGTGCTTAGTAGAGTTTGGGAGGGTAGGTATTCCATAAAAGCAGTTCTGCTATCATTAGCTGTGTAGTCTTTGGGAAGTGATATCAATGTAGCCATAGGTTAAGGTTATTCAGCTATGCCTGAGCACGCACGTACACACACATCTTAGTAATATTCGTCTTTGTATTGTAAAGATCTCCAAGACTGGAAAGCAATACAATTGTAATACAGTTGTACAGTTGTGATTGTCATGTGACATATTTACAGCCTAGTGTCTATCACAAAGCATCCATTCAAGGGAGGTTTACTGATTTTGTAGTAGTAACCATGCTCTATTCTTGATGTGGAATGGGGTGGATATCTAAGAAAGCATGTAGTGCATTGAAAAAGTTTGCCAAGGGTCCTGGGTAGAGGGGTTTTGGTGACGTGGTTCCCAACGAATCAAGAATAATAAGTAATGCCCTTCGTCCTCAAATCTCAAAGGTCAAACACTTCACAACTACCAATAGGCACCAAAAGCTCGCGTTCTTTCCTCCGCTAACCAGAGCCCCGCCCGCTAGCGGTCCGTCAACGACCGCAAAGCCCCGCCTCCCACGGCGGCCCGCCAATCGGCTGCGCAGCCCGGGCCCAACCCTCGTGAGTCACGTGACAAGGCCAGGCCCGCTTCCGGCACGTCGCGGGCGGCTGACGTCGCCGGGGCCCGGCGTCGCGTCAGGGCTGGCCGGCGGCGGAGGCGGCGGCGGCGGCGATGGCAGCGGACCCCTGAGCGAGCTTGAGGGCTCGGACCCAGCTCCCTCCCGCGAAACCTTGGGCCGATCCGGCGCTGCGGCCCCAGCTCGCTCCGCTCCTGCTCCCTCCCCGGCCGCTGCCTGGGCGGAGGCAGAGGCAGAGGCCCGGGCTGGCCGCCCTGCTCGTGCCCCAGCTCGGCCCCGGACGGCCCGGCTGCTGTGCAGAGAGGAGGCCGAGTCGGTAAGAGGCGGCGGCGGCTGAGCCGGCAGGCCGCCTGGCCCCCGCCGGGCCGCCCGGGACGCCCCCATTCTGGTGTCTCTCTCTCCGGCCCGCTCCCCTCCCGCCTCCCTCCCCATAACTTGCCGGCCCTATTGTCTGGGCGCCGCCGCTCCCCCTTCCCCTCCCTTCCTTACCCCCCTGCCGAGGGCCGGATGGCTGTCAAACCTGGAGGCTTCTCTAGCTCCCTGCCAGCCCGGTCTCAGTCTTTCCTGCCTGTCTCCTGCCACCCCCTCTCTGGCCTCACCTCCTCACCTTTTTTGGCCTGGCGGTCATTCTCTGACCATTGCTTTACATTGTCCGTCTCTATGTCTTCTTGCTCATCTCTTCTTCCCTCTAACTTGTCATCTCCGAAAACTTCCACTGTCCTGTTTCTTGCCATTCTTTGCTCCTTTCCTTTCTGTTTTTACCCCTCTCCGTGCTTTCTGCCTTCTTTTTGCTTCAAGTTTTACTCCCAGTAGACTGTCTTACTTTATAAAAGTTCCTTAATTCAAATCCCTCTTCATCCTTCCCTCTTCGAACCTAAGACAAAGGAAAATCTTGTTTTTTCCTGGTACTTCATCCCTAAGTGTCACTAGGGGATTATACTTATTCAATCCATCACTTAATTATGGGCTCTAAGTTTGATTCTAGATGTTAGTGTACCTTGTGAACTATCCCTTACTGAATTCTTCCTGTGACAGAGCAGAAAAGGTTGATTCGATTTCTACACAAACATTTAAGTAACTGCCTTACATGTTGCGCACTGACGAGACCTCTATTAAAAATATTCATACATTTGTTCTTTTGCACCAGCTACACCCTGGGCAAGCTCCCTGTTAACTTTTTAATGCTCTAATATTTGCTCATACCATAGCAGGAGGATACGCACTCTCCCCATCCAACCATGGGTATTTGAGTTCGCATATTTTCATGGCCAGTATTGATGCTATTTTTTCCCTTACCTATCAGACTCTTTCAAAGAGAAAAGAGGGAGCAGTTGGAATTTATTGTTTGTTGTTCTGTCTATTATGAATTGTGACAAAACCATTATAAAAGATGACAAGTGTGTGTGTTTCTTTTTTTCTTTTTAAACTGTAGGGAACATAGTCATTAGTGATCTCAAATATCGAAGGACATTTTACGGATCTCTCCTTGCCCCTGATAACAATCAATTTACGTTAATTATGAGCTATGTTTTGATTAGGTTATCTCAAAATGTATTCATATTCCTCACATACCCATTAGTGAAAAAGAGGCCACCTCAAGTGTGCTCGGTGGCCACTGTGGCCCAAAATATAGTACTTTGCATGTGAATGACCTAGGGATACATAGATACTCCTTTGCAGTTTTTGTTCTAGCATTACAACCACTTTTCTGTCTATATTGAAATATAGTAGAAATACTCAGAGTTAACAAAAGCATGTTATTATTGCTTGTTGAATGTAAAGTATAAGAAAGCAGTCTCTTTTGTAACACTATATGTTAAATTAAAATTGTTGAATTGTGTGCTACCAAGGTGGGAATCATGGGTAATGAAAAATCCTAATCCCAAGAGGAATTAGTGGTATCTTCACTGGCAGAGGAGTGTGCCTACTGTTTCCTCCATCTTTGTGTGCTGTAGGGCCTTGTCTAGTGTTTTGTATTATGAGGCACTCAACAAATACTTGTTGAAATTAAAAATTGATTTTGTTCTCAAGAATTTTAGTAGTCATATTCCAGAACACTCAGCTGTCTTAATTTTTCAAAGGCAGGAAAGCATTTTCAGCTGTCCCCGTGGAGAATTTTCTTGGGTATCTGGAAGCTAAAATGTAAAGCATTTTTAGCTATTAACAATTTTTAACAGTCCGTTTATTCATTCTTTTTAGACAGTTATCTTTTCTTTGTTCCTTTTCTTAAATCATTCTCAAGATTGCCTGCAGATTGCACAGAACTTTATATAGAGATGTTGGTAATACTCCTTCAAATTTCTTAACAATTTGGCAAGTATTTCATATTCTCATATATTGTTTTAGAAATTCTGTTTAATTTTAATTTTACCTGTTCCCTTATACTCTACTTCCTATGCATTTTCTGCATTGGAATCTAACTTTTTTCTTTCTCTTGAGGTAGTGAAAAGAGAATACTGAAGAATAGGATCTCAAGATGAGTAAAAAGCCCCCAAATCGCCCTGGAATCACTTTTGAGATTGGTGCTCGTTTGGAGGCACTGGACTACTTACAAAAATGGTATGGAAAATATAGAACTTTCACCTAAATATCACAATATCTGTAGCCTTACATATGTTAATTAAAACAGTAAATTCCACTGATGGTAGCAGAAACATCAGTGTATTCACATTTTGATTACACATATATGTTGTTTTTTAGTTTTCTTACTCTAGGCTTTTTAGGTTTAGCATTTAAAAACCATTTTTAGTCAACTGACTAAATTATTTAGAACAATCATTTTTGGTGTTTGAGAAATGAAAATAATTGTCTAGAGTATGAGGGTTATGTATACCTCATGTATACCTCACATGAGCTATATTGGTGGAAGTAGAGAGAGGAGTAATCCAGAGAACCAACTTCTCACATTTTGGATAAATTTTGATTTAAATCGGTATTTTTGGTCTGTCAGTGGTAGTCTTTCAAACTACAGAGTATATTAATGGTTAGCATAGCATTTTTTCATAGTGAACACTTTCAGAAACATCTCCACTATTCATTATCTCACCTGAAACCAAAATCACACTTCACGTCCTATTTTCCCTGGTGGGCCTTAACCTAAAGGCAGATTGTTACTGTCTCCAGTGCAAAATAGGCTGTCCTTTCAGAACTTGTGTGTCTCTCCCTATTCTGGACATTGTGGTAAGTGGTAAATTTAAACACCTCCTAACATAGCCTTTATACAGTGATTAGGAAAAGTTGATGAATTGGTATAAAACTGCTATCTGGAAAGGAGAGAAGGGGAAGCTACACGCAGGGGTCCCTGGGCCAGAGTAGGAATGAGGAGGATTCTCCTTTCTCCTAAGGAGCGTGTTCCTCATTCGGGTTAACTGGCGCCTCATTCTGCTGTCTTAGCAGATGTCTTTTTGTTGCCATTTGCAGGCTCCTAACCTGAGAGGGGCATTAGAGGGATTCTGCTTCTGGGAGGGATGCTGCCTTTGCTCCTCCTGAAGCCCATTTATTTTGATGCGAGCTCTGGTTTAGGAGGTCTTGGACTTTCCCAGACTTTTTGACATTTTTTCTCGTTTAAAACCATAGTGGGTGTTTTGGAGATTTACTTTTGATTGATTTGTATTAAGTCAGCTTCCTGAGTTGGCAATGGCAGGCAGAGAAATCTTGTTTAGTCATGATATTTGACTGTATAGACCAGGCTGGAGTTTCTCTCTCTTAACATCTGGCGTTAGAGCTTGGCACATATCTCTGACCTCGGCTTAATGACCTCTTGTTTTGAGCTCCACTTTAGGACAGTTTGAAGCTACAATTTGAGATGGGGAGGTTAATTGATACTGTCACTAGGTGAAGAATGTACATGGTAGTTCTCAGGAGGGGTTTGGGAAGCACCTGGGAACTAGGCAGTAGCATCTCTCCTAGTGACGATCAAAATGTCTCCAGACATTGCCAAATGACAACTGGAATGAGGGTGGGTGGTGGTGAAAATGATTGAGAAACTCAGCATTAGACCATGCAACAAAAAATGCCAGTTGAGGCAGCACTTGGCTATCTTGGTTCTCATTTGATCAAGAGAAGCTTTTTACTCCAAAGGCATACTACTAAATGTCCGTGTGATACAAGGGTATGAGAAATAATACTTGTTACTTCTTTGATATTACTCTTAAGTGATTTATTTATTTTTTAAGTTACTGGCTTTGTGACTTAGTTAACTCATATTAATATATTAGGCTTTCCAACTGACAGTGTTACAGTTGAGCTAGCTTCCAGTTTTGGAAAAACACATAGTTTATTAGTTCTGTCAGTAATTTTCAGGGATATTAATATAACTTTGATATTAGTGAGAAATTTTCTTTCAGTAGTAAAGTGTTTTCTAACTTAGGAGCTGTTAAATTTATGATCCAGTAGTTCAAAAGACTACAAAAAAGAACTTTTAAAACCATGCTTGAATGTACTTTCAGAGTATTCTGTGTTTTTAGAATACTTGGAATTTCAGAGAACAAATGAAAGTTGTATCTTCTTGCAACAAAATTCATATGTGCTTATTTGAGTGGTGTCATGCAAATATACTCACTGATGAAGTTTAGATTTAATTTTAATGACCCTGGTAATAATAGTTCTCTTTAATGGAAATAAGCATTAGCCAGAATAATCACATATTATCACTGAAACTTGTTATCAGTTTTATTTTTATAAGCTGATTTATATAAAGATTGTGGCATTCTGTTTCAGGTGGCTCCTTATTTAAAAAAGGATTAAGAATATTGTATATAAGTATTCTAGGTAATTTACAAAAATAATTTTCTTATTGTAATTTTGCTTATTAATGTCAGTAGCTTCAAGAACTAGTTAGGCTTAGGTGCCCCTTAAATTTAGTATTAGCTGGTGTGCTGTTGGACCAACTATGTAATTACTAAGATGTATTGAATTTTATATGGGACACAAAAGTTCTATGAGATTAGTGCTCTTAAAAGATTTTATTTATAAATAGGATAATAAACTTAATTCTTTTTTTTTTGAGACGGAGTCTTGCTCTGTCGCCCAGGCTGGAGTGCAGTGGCGCAATCTCGGCTCACTGCAAACTCCGCCTCCCGGGTTCACGCCATTCTCCTGCCTCAGCCTCTCCGAGTAGCTGGGACTACAGGCGCCCGCCACCACGCCCGGCTAATTTTTTTGTATTTTTAGTAGAGACGGGGTTTCACCGTGGTCTCGATCTCCTGACCTCGTGATCCGCCCGCCTCGGCCTCCCAAAGTCCTGGGATTACAATAAACTTAATTCTTCATATTATTCCATTTGTAAATGACCATTTTACATTTCATGGAAATTCTATAAATTTTTGCGTTAATATTAAGTAAAATTATAGGATTATTTGACGAGAAACTGACATTCTTGTGAGAAGCAAAATATTATAGTTAATCATTGAAAAATACGGAAATTCTTTTCTCCCTCTTCTCCTACTCTTCTCTCTTTCCCTTCTTTCATATTCTATTTTTTGCATCCATATTGAATGCTTAGTCTTCCAAATTTATTCAATTCTCTTTGAAAAGTATTGAGTCATCTTTGAGATAAATGTAGTTTGAACTATTATAGGCATTGGATAGGGAGGAGCAGGAATGCAAATCTTGCTTACTGTCTCTATACTCAAAACATTTACAATAAGCAGTATATTACTGAGAAACTAACTTATCACATGTTGATAAATTACCTTTTGAAGAGAAGTACAAAAGGAAAGTGGTGCTAGTGAAGAACCTAAAATGCCTATTAAAGGTTTTTCTTGCTTTTTTTTTGAGACAGAGTCTTTTCTGTCGCCCAGGCTGGGAGTGCAGTGGCATGATCTTGGCTCACTAAAACCTCTACCTCCTGGGCTCAAGCTATCCTGCCACCTCAGCCTCTTGAATAGCTGGAACTACAGGTGTGCACCACAAGTCTGGGCTAATTAAAAATTTTTTTTTGTAGAGATGAAGTGTCACTGTATTGCCCAGGCTGGTCTGGAATTCCTGGCCTCAAATGATCCTCCCACCTCAGCCTCCCAAAGTGCACTCCTGTCTGGTTTCTCATATATAAAAAAGGAAAATAGTTTCTGGTATGTGTCTAGACATAAAAGGATAAACTCTAAATTTAGTAGGTGGAAATAATCTGAAGTTAAGCTCTCACTTTTAGCTTTAGGGTAGATTTGATTTAACAGGAAGACTCAATCTGTGTTTCTCAGGAAAAGTATGTTATTATTGCTTGAATAAACCATATCATATAATTCTTAAAGATCAGAAAGATACCTTATTTTTGAAAATGCATTGTACCTTTTTAAGTAGTGATTTATTTATTTCCATTTTATCTTATTTTATTCATTTTTTTGAGACAGTCTTGCTTTTTCACCAATCTAGAATTCAGTGGTGCTATCTCGGCTCATGGCAACCTCCGCTCGCTGCAACCTCTGCCTCCCAGGTTCAAGCGATTCCCCTGCCTCAGCCTCCCGAGTAGCTGGGACTACAGGCACGCGCCACCATGCCCAGCTAATTTTTTTTGTATTTTTAGTAGAGATGGGGTTTCACCATGTTGTCCAGGATAGTCTCCATCTCTTGACCTTGTGATCTGCATGCCTCAGCCCCCCAAAGTACTGGGATTACAGGCGTGAGCCACTGCGCCAGGCCTTAAGTAGTGATTTGTTTTTATTTTCATAGTGACTTTATAGCTACATAAGAACACTCATTGGTGGTTTATTTATCAGTACTAATGAACACAGGCCCTGAGAAGCCATCAAGAGGTCAATCATCTTAGTCCCAGTATTTGCTTTTTGATAATTGGATCTCTCCTACACTGACCAAACATAACTCCTGAGTAGTGTGGGCTGTTTTAATTTTTAAAAGTATTATAGCTTTACAATATTTTAAACACATTTTCTTTTAACTTTTTCAATCATCTGCATAAAGACTTTGACATGCTAATGTTTACAGCTAGCACAGTCAGCTATTTTTTATCTTATTTTCATCATGTTTTTCATAACAAACTCTGTGCATCCAAATCTTGATATTCAGTTTTATAATCTCTGGAAGGTAGTAACATCATAAGAATAAAAATGAGTATAGGTGTGTTGATACGGAAGTATATTTGGGGAAGGAGAAAGTTGAGAGTTGAAGTTACATTGGAAACACTGTAAGCGGGTGGGTTTAAATTCAGACTTGCTTATTAATCCTGTGAATATGGGTAAGTCCTTTAACTTGGTTTTCTTAGCAGTAAAATGGAAGCAGTATTACTGGCTTTTATTTAGAGGTTGGTTTTTAAGGTTCAAATGAAATTATGTATTGCTTTAAATTCTACAGATTGGTACATAATCATAAAGCATTGAGGTAAATGCAAGGGGAAAGGGAGAACAGAAAAGTAAATTTTTGGGGATCTGAAGAGTTAAGTGATTGAGTTTTTAAATGTAGCTTTATTTGACAGGAGAGTGGCTTGGAATCATAGAAGGCAAAACATGTCATTGCAACAAGCTGATGACATTTTTTTCTTTTTCCTTTTTTTTTTTTTGAGACAAAGTTTTACTGTCGCCCAGGCTGCAGTGCAGTCATGAGATCACGACTTGAAGCAGCCTGCAGGCTTTACCTCCTGGGACTCAAGCTGTCCTCCTGCTTCAGCCTCCCAAGTAGCTGAGACTACAGGCATATGCCATAGTAACCTGTTGATTTTCTTTTTCTTTTTCTTTTTTTTTTTTTGGTAGAGAGAAGAGTCTCTCTGTGTTGCCCAGGCTGGTCTTGAATTCGTGGGCTCAAGCAGGTTTTCCATCTGTCTTGTTCTTCCAAAGTTGTAGATAGTCTTTTTGAAGTGATAATAAAATCCTCATGTTTCCACAGAGTTTTATAGAGTTTGCTTGCAAATATTAAAGTATCTAATCATTCTGAATATTGTTTAGTAATACAACTGACAAAATCACACTGGCGTTGACTACTGATTTAACTCCTGTTTTTTGATTGAAATTAAAATAGTTATTCTACAGTAAGTGATTGTTACAAAAACACAAGAGATTAAATAACATGCTCTGGTGTTAATCTTAAAATAAATTTGAAATACAGAGTCAATTTAAAACATTCAGATGAGATATGCTCCTCTGACTCTTTTGGGATATTTCTATTTAATTCTCTTCTAAACCTAAAGAAAAGGAAAATGAAAGATTAAAAAATGTGGAGATATCTCCAAGTATCAGAGTTTAATAGAACAGTATAAATTTGAATTGGCAAATGCTGTTTTCACACATTTGGAGTTTTTTGAACTGTATGGAACATTTGCAAATGTGACTTTTTAAGATGTTCGTGCAGAATTTTAGTAGTATAGGAGAATTAAGGAAATTTACATTGTAGCAAGTACAAATACTTGTTAATTTAAATAAAAATACACATTTTCTGAATAAAAAGTTACTTTTTTTCTAATTAGATTTAACTATTCAAAGGAAAATGCTACTAGAGATAAGTTGTGTCATCTATATTTAGAGTAGGAGAATGGTCTTAAAATGTAACATGTAGATCAAGTATAGTATTGTAGGAACACTAGGTGAATACTTCAAAAATAGAGGTTCTTTTGCTAATATTAATATGCATGCAGTTTTTGTCTTTTTGTAATTTGGTATTCTTTCAATTTGTCTATACGTGGAAAGTAATGATTATTATTTTGAGTCATTACCTTTGAAAACCAATGCCAGCCGTAGACTCAGAAAAAATATACAGTTCTATGTATACACCAAAATAAATGAATTATATACTATGGTCATAAGTTCGTAGAAAACTTATACATGACCTCTAGGTTAAGGACCCTTCTTGCAGACAATTCATTTGAAATCTGTAAGTTTTGTTTAAAAATTCTGAGATAATTTACATTTAGATAGTCACAAATTTTGAATCTTAAGGTCAAAGTGAATCATCCAGTTTAATTATCAAGCAGGTTTGTACCAGTGCACAAACATTTTAGTTCTTTAACTTTTAAAATTTCCACAAAAGAAAGCTCCATAAATTCCTTTGAACAATGCTAAATATAAGCTTCTCTCTACCCCTCCAAAAATGTGAAAAGCATGATTTAGGGACAGAGAAGACTTATTTATTTGAAAACATACCTGGTTTCAGGTTGTTCTTGCTCTAGTGTTCCTCCTTTTTGTATGTTAATTTGTTTTTTATGTAACTTTTTCTGATTTATAAGCTTTTTCTGCTTATCCTTGTTTTTTTGAAAAGCAAAAGTATTGGAAAAAATAAATTAAACTGGAAGTCATAAAATATGGGTTTTAAGTGCTATTTTGCCATGAACTATGTGATTTTGGAGAGGTATTTCTCTGCTTTAATGACCTTAAAATGAAAGTCTTACATTTTAGATGATCTTTCAGGTGCAATTGAATTCCAAACTCAATTTCTTTTTATTGATTTTCACCTATTCAGGGATGACAGATTTTTTTTTTTTTTTTATTAGGGTTTTAGGGTACATGTGCACAATGTGCAGGTTTGTTACATATGTATCCATGTGCCATGTTGATTTCCTGCACCCATTAACTCGTCATTTAGCATTAGGTATATCTCCTAATGCTGTCCCTCCCCCCTCCCCCCAACCCACAACAGTCCCCGGACTGTGATGTTCCCCTTTCTGTGTCCATGAGTTCTCATTGTTCAATTCCCACCTATGAGTGAGAACATGCGGTGTTTGGTTTTTTTCCTTGCGATAGTTTACTGAGAATTATGTTTTCCAGTTTCATCCATGTCCCTCAGATTTTTTTTTTTTTAAATCACACTTTTAGATGGGTAAATAACACAAACTTGAGGCAGAGGTAAGATAGACAAAAAGTCATAGGTAGTTCAAAACTGCTGGCTACTAGAGGAGAAAATGAGAAAAATGTAGAAAACTGAATATAATTTGGAAAAAATAGAGGTTTGAGCTATTTGGGGTATAACTATATTGGGCATGAAACCTTTTGGCTCCCAATATAGTGATCTCTCCACTACAGCCCATTGTCTCGCATAGATTTCCTAAAGCTTTGAGCCTCAGTTAACTAAATGGGCTCAGTGTTCATGGGCCACCGTAGTTTCTGACCAATTGTAGTAGTGAGTGTATGTCTGGCATCTAGAAGGGCCCTGAAAGTCTAGCAAGCCTATGCCACAAAATGTCTTTGCTTATCTGACATTTGGTTGAAGTCCAGCCATCACGTATCACACACATCCAGCTCCCTATTTGTTACATCATTCCTGCCGAATGTTATTATGTATTATGAGTTTTCACACTGTCACATTACATTAGATAATGGTTTAGTTTTTAGTTGGGGGTTGATGAAAGCCACTAGCTGGGAAACAGTTTATCTGTTGTGGTAGTTAACTCTACTAAAAAGAATGTTTTGCAATTCTAGTTTTGCTGAGTAGACAGAAATGGCATCTGCAGATGCTTATGTTTTTAATTTTGGTTTTAAGTGATTTAAGCTGAGGGAGAAAATACTAGTTTTAATTTTAAGTTTTGAATATCAGTAGTACAATTTTTAAAAGAAATTAACGGAGTATTGAAAAGACAGCTTAGTTCTGCTGTTCTTCATTAAGGTCCTAGTTTTTTAGTATTTTTACTGTAACTGAATATTTTGAAGAAGTGTTGACCACTCCCTATCATTTCTTGCTACAGATCATTAGTCAGCGTGTAAGAATATACTTCTTATTAAATTAGAAATTGGTATGCAAGTATTATGTTATTTCGGTAATTATAATTACCTCAACTTTGAGAAGATTGTTGCAGTGAAGTTGAAGGAAGAGTATAGATATTTACTTAATATTCAGAGTGTCTTGAAAGTCTGTTTTCTTATTGCCAAAAAAGTTACCATCAATTAGAAATAAATTTATTTCTGGTACATCATGATTAGCTAGGGTACTGAAGTATAAGCTACTTATGTGAAATGGTGCATCTACAAGGCCTTAACATAGTAACTTACTCATAAAAGGTGCCCAGCAAAGTTTATTGAATTTTGTTGGGTGTAAAAAGGATGAATGAAGACAAAAGTTTTGGGATATCTTGAAATAACCTAGTTACCATTTCAGAAAATTATGGCAAATACATTGTGACTTTTGGATTGAAAACTAAACATAAGATGATATTTGTTAACCTAGATTAGCAAATTTAATTTATTTTTAAAATCACTTTTTGTTTTCCTTAGTTCTGTAACATATCATATCCTAGATTTCCTCTTAATTTTAAAATTTATGAGTTTCAAACGTGATGAAAGTTAAGCCACTTTCTTTACTCCAATTATTTAATTTTAATAATGTGATGTATCATACTTAGTCATAGTTGAGATGTAGTGCCCTTTTGTTTTGAGAAATTTTAATAATAAAACAGAAGAGCCTCTTATCTTTGCTTAGTAATTTTATGCATGGAGGATATTTATTTTGTACAATTATTTTCCATACTCTTTGGTCTAACAAAAACCAACTTTAGGCATGTTGCTTGTATACGAGAGATTAAAAGTAAAATTTTAAGAAAAAAATAGATAAAATAACTTGATTTTTGTATTGTTTTATCTGTTTTTAATACATCTTTGGTAAGAGCCCCCTATATTGAAACACTGCCATAAATGTAATACGAACTGAAACTCATCAGTTGCAAGATGCAGAATCTGTAATGATTGAATGCATAGTCTTTATGGACAGGAATACCTCAGTTCAAGGATCCACCATTCATTACCTCTTTTAACATGAGCAAGTTACTGAATCTTTCAGAGCCTCCATGACCTCCCTTTAAAAACTGGTAACAGTATTAGTACTTCATTTAAAGGGTTCTTTGAGGATTTAAGCAAAAATAATGCATGTTATATGCCACATGGTAGGCACATAAACATTAGTTTTAATCATAACAATAACATGAACATTTGTTATTTTAAGAAGGTAGAGTCAAATGCAGGAGGAATCGATGTAAATTCATCAGACTTTAATCAGTAGGCATATAAACAAATATAACTATCTGTAGTAAAGTTTTTTGTATAGTACTAAATGTTAAGAAATAGAACTGGGTGATTGCAACCTGCTAGATTTTGAGTTTTGCTAGCACAATTACGTAACAAAAGTTGAGTTGTAGCTTGAAAAAACTGTATGAAGTTCATAAACTTTGAGTCAATTACTCATGACAGGAAGATCATGTTTTAGTGGAGTAGGAAAGAAATTCTCTATGGTCTAATGGATGCTTGTGGTGTGAGAAGATAGTGAGTACAAAGGATATGGTACAGGTATTTTGATTTGGTTAGAACTGACAGGGCGAGTGAATATAGGCATGGCAGGATTCAGGTGCTGAGGGGTGGGAGGAGAGAGGAACAGGAACTTAAATACAGTGATCTGAAGTGAAACATTAATTTGCAAAGTACCTGCCACAAGGTTCTAAAAGAGAAGACATAGCTAATTCTGTTCTTCTCTTTGTTGTAAAAGTTGTGGACAAGTAGGAAGCAGGGTGAACTGTCAGCTCATGCCAGATGTGTATTATGGGGATCAATAGGTCTGAAAAGACCTGAGAAATAATGTGATGAGGTTCTTAAACTTCAGTGTTGGAGAAGATATTATTTTGACCTATAAGCTATCATCGGAATGATTTGAAATTTTTAGACTATTTTGTATTAACATTGCATTGTGGAATATTGAGTTTGAATTAATCGAGATAGTTTTGCTTTCGGTTTGTTGTTTTTAAAGTATGAAGCAAATGAACATGCAGTATCTGAAAGTGCTGAATTTAAAATACTGTAATTGTAGTACGTGATATCGTTATTGCAGTTATAATCAATGGGTGAATGAGAAAACATTTTTGAAAACTATAAAGCTTAATGTAAATTTAAAGTGCTTCCAGGAAACTAAAAATTTTAAAGGGTAACTAGGATACAAGAATATTTTGTTTGCTTTGGGTTACATTCTGTGTTAATTTTTGTTATTTGACAAATAATCCTCTCACTAATAATTGGATGTACGACAGCTCTTACCCTTCTATTTCTAGTTCTTCTAATCTTTTAGTCGTTTTTTATGACTACCATAGTTGTAGATGAAGTTCTTATCCACAAAACTATTTTGAATTGTTAGTCCTAGATCCCTAGGATTCTGCTAATATTTTAGTTATGTTTAAGTCATATTTTAGGTGTATTTCATACATACTATCCTTTAAAACATAAAGAACTGCCTTGTCCAAGAGAACATCCTTGTTCAGATACTCTTGCTGTATGCTAGCATAATGTCTTTATTATACTAGCTATCATTATGTTGAATTGTGTTAACTTGATTCTTTTTCTTTGTTGAATAAATGAAATGAATGAGGAACTGTCAATTTCTAAATTTACGTTAATTAGACATCCTATTGGCTTATCCATATAAACAAGAAAGTGATTATTTAAAATACATAATTTGAATAACTTATTGAGGCAGTTTATAAAATTATGTTGCCATTTTGATTGATATGGTGCTTATTCAAATAATTAGTTAAATCCTAAATCTTTTCGTGAATTCTCATGGTCTTTAGGGCATTTGGCAGCATATTGTGGCCCTGCTTGGTGGATTGCAACGTGTCGAGGTAGTTATCAACTCTATTTTGACTTAAGTGCAGGAGATTCTAGGTTATATCAGTTAATTTCCCTTGTCATTTTCTCATGGTTGATTTTTTTTTATCAATACAGATAAAAATCTGGAGATATATTTTAAATTAGAAGATATATCAGAATGAATTCCTTAAATGCAAATGATGTTTAATTGTATTAATGTTCCTATGTTGAATGCAAAGAAATTTTTAAAATTAATCCATCAGATTATATTTCTGGCATAGCTGCATGCCCACCATTGCTTCCCTCTTTTATCCTAGGATAATGAAGCGCTGACAGTTTGAGTTAATAAATCATCTTGCCTTTCAAAAGTTTTTGGTTTTGTGAATGTGGACCGCTTTGAAAATCTGATTAAACTTGGGAATTCTCACCTCAAAAGAGTACCCATATACATCTACACCAAGCACATAGCATTTTGCATGCAGCCTCAGGGAATTCAGTCTCCTGATCTAGTGGGTGAGTCCAGACCTGCCCATGTAAAACAGTTAACAATGTGAGCCAGAATAAGAATTCACTGGTAATAATTCCAATTTTAGGTTTCTGTAAAATATGTAAAAATAAATTTTATGCAAAACATATTTATGTTTTGTTAACACTTAAGAGTTGATACAACAGGGAACTGATAATGTGTGTTTACTATGTAGCTAACGTCTTTGGTCAGTTTCTGTTCTTATGAGATTATGGTGTTAGTCCAGAATCTGTAGATACTGCCACTCTCTGAAGAGTCTTGTACAAGTGGGAGTCATAGTGTTAAAATGACAACATATCAGATAATGCAATAATATACTATAGGAGTTTAGACAAGGTGAAAAAAATTTTATTCTTGGTGATGGCTTTGCTCTACTCTAGTTATGGCTACAGTTTGACTTGGCCATTAGAGGACTTTAATTCAAAAGGGTCCCACACTAATTCAGAAAGGGTCTCAAGAAGTCAGTTGAGATTAGTAGAATTGAGTATGTGAAAATTCTGTTAAATTCAGCAAGAATCATTTTAAAGTCTTCTCTATTTTGGAATGCTCTTCATTTCCATTAAGCCAAATAAACAATAAAGAATCCATTTTAGAGTGAATTATTTTTCTTGTTAAGTTTTCTGAGGGTAAACTCTTTCCTGGGATTCGAGTATACAAGACATACGGGAGAGCAAGATAGGCTCAGCAGTGGAGGTGATTATTTTCTACACAAGTAGAAAGCATGAAGTTTTAAGTGGAATTAGGGAAGGGATATAGCAGAAATTTTATGGTATATTGCAGTAATATATAAAGGGTAAGAGAGTTCTATGTAGAATTTTGGCACTGAGAAATCCTACTTTTAGTGAAGTTGCCTTCTCTCCATCTCTTTCTGTTGAACCCTTGAGAGATGTCGGCTGTGGTTATTTTCTTTTCTCGTTATCTCTAATCATTGTTATCGGCATCTTATCTCTGACTCTTTAAACTCTGAAACTTAAGTCTTCCACTTCTTATTTTTCCAAATTACTCATAAATGTCTGGGATTGTGCCTAATCACTATTCTTTAATTTAACAGCTTCCTATGATTCAACCTTTAAAAAAATGACAAAACAACAACATTAACGCTACAGCTTCCAAATTCAATCAGAAAAATCTTATGTTTAATTCACAGTCAATTAGAATAAAACATAAATAGTGCATCAAAATAATATTGTAGTTCAGTATACAGAGGCATTTGTGAATACGTTTGTGTTCAGCGTTTTTTCTTCACTGTATGTATCAAAACATTATTACTATGAGCCATCTGCTAGAAATAACTTCACTGTGCAAAGCTATATGTTAAATTACCATTTAATGCATTTTACGTGTATTGCAAAGATCTCGATGTTACGATTTTTTTCCTCTTGAGGTGTAACTGGTAACCAAATTAAGTACAAACTTTAAGTCACTCCCTGTTTTCTGTAGAATAAAGGGTTGTTTCATTAGTTTGCTATTTCAAAGCCCTTCAAGTTTCAACCAGGCTAACAAGTCCCATCTGATGTCTTACTAGTCTCCTTTACCTGCTTTACTACTTACCATGTAGTCTAGCCAAAAGGACTGTTACTCTTTCCTTTAAATGCTCCTCCAATCTCTGAACATGAGGTCTTTGAGGACAAATAACCATATCCTACTTATCTTGAAATCTTCCATGGCTGCTTGCCTAACTCAGAGTCATGTGATGGTTTTAAGTAAGTGAACATTGAGTAAATAAATTATGCTCAAATTATACACTTTGTTTGTGCTCATTAGGTCTATATTCTAGATGTCCCCTAGCAAGTCTAATATAAGTAACGTCTCCCAAGAACCTTCAGTAAATTCCCAGATTTTCTATGGACTATTAAAGCATCTTATATACAGTTTTTGTATACACTTACCAGTTTTACTATGTATGAAATAAGCACTTAGATGGGCCTTATCCCGTTTCTCCTTTTGGCATAGAGTACAGACTTTTGTGCCACTTAGTCTTGGTTTTTAATGCTGGCTGCACCATATGTATTCTTGGACAGGTCTTCATCTCTTAAATGTACACTATGTTTTCAGTACCTTTGATGATTACCAAGATCAAATGAGAAAACATATAGAAAGGACAGTTGGCACTCAATAAGTAAAAAACACAGAGCCTGACATACCTGCGATAGTAAATATTTTGATTCTTCTCTCTTTCTCCTAATCTGACCCTAAGCTAAGCCCATCAGTGATAGGAGTTATTTCCTTTTTTTTTTGATATGGAGTTTCGCTATTGTTGCCCAGTACAATGGTGCGATCTCGGCTCACCGCAACCTCTGCCTCCCGGGTTCAAGCGATTCTCCTGCCTCAGCCTCCTGAGTAGCTGGGATTACAAGCATGTGCCACCATGCCTGGCAAATTTTGTATTTTTACTAGAGACCGGGTTTCTCCATGTTGGTCATGCTGGTCTCAAACTCCTGACCTTAGGTGATCCACCCACCTGGGATTACAGGCTTGAGCCACCATGCCTGGCCGAGTTGTTTCGTTTCCTTTTTATGTACCAGTAGTGCCTAGGAAGTGCCTTAGTCTTCTTGGATGTTCAAATAAATGTTTAATGAATGAACATAAATTTGGACATTTTTGATAATGGTAATATTTTTAACACCTTTAAGATTCAAAATTTGATTAGTGAACACGATAAAAATTAAAATAGAGAAGAATCTTGGGTATCTGTGTTACTTACTTAATTCTTGGCCTTCATCCCAACTGTACATATCGATTTCTAGTTATTTATGTAGAGAGTACAGCATGCTATGACTACCCCAAAGAGGATCCCCAAAACATAATTTTCATTTTGGTTGTTACATCAGGCATCTCAGCCAGAATAATTTAAAATATTTTAGAAAAACCATAGGTCGCTTTAAAATACAATCCAGATTTAAATTATTTGAACTCACTTAGATACTGATTCTTTACTGAATTAAGTCATGTTGTGAAAATAAAGATGTGTTTAACTCTGTTACTGTGGACTATTCTCACTTTGAGAAATGTCTCAAATATATAGAGTTGTATACATTTAGAATATGAGGGAACCTAAAGAATAAACTCCTTATTTTTTTATTCAAAATGTAAATGACAGGATAAATTAAGCACATGAAATTAGAGGCTTTATGTTTTGAGAGAAACTTATGAATTTTTACAATTGATAGAGTATCTTTTTATAGTACTTCAGTGGCTAGCGAATGTTGAAAAATAAAGAACAACCTTGTTCTAGGTTTTTCTTAATGCTATTGACAATTTTTATGTTTTAAAAACCAGGGCAACAAAAACAAAACCAGAGCAACAAAAACAAAACCAGAGCAACACTGCAAAAGACGAGTATTACAGCATTGATTCTAAATGGGTGGGGTAGGCATGTCCACCTCAGGAAGTATGTTAATCTCCTATGTTTTCTTGTTTTTATGCCTTTAACACAGGTCTTCCCTCACCTATACTTACTCCCCCCAAAAGACTAAGATCTAACAAGGCTATAATTGGGTCAACTGCCTTCTTAGTTCTGAAGAAATGAACAAATTGCCTTTCTTTAAAGCTGCTTCTTAGGCTTGCAAACATTCCCGCCTTCCTTTAAAGCTGCTCCCGCCTTCCTTTAAAGCTGCTGCTTATGCCTGCAAACATTCCCTGAGTAGCAGTTTTGTGTCCTGTCATGGTGCTAGGTCCTGGGGACTACAAAAGTAAACATGACTCATTTATCTCCAGAAGCTCACAGGCCAGAGTAGCATTTCTAACCTCATCTTCCTTAGCTATTTGCTGTCTCAAGAAATGTTAATACATTTTCATGATAAAAGGGGTTACATGTTTTCTTGAATCTAGTAACACTGAATGCTTTATCTCCATCTCGTTGACTGCACCAAGAAGTCTTTCAGTGAAGAATGCAGCCTAACTTTTTTTAATCCAGTAATTCTCTAGCTTATTTGACAACAAGACCCCTTTTTTCTTTTCTTTTTTTTTTTAGTGCCACACATATCAGTGTTCCAAGAGATATAAATGTTCTGCAGCACCCAGTTTGAGAACCTGTGCAGAGATGATGTACAGCTCTAATGAGATGAGTGCTGTCAGAGCAGCAGGAGCCGGGGAGTTAGGGAAGTCTTCACACAAGCAGTTCTGTGTTTAACCCAAGTCTGCAGTGATTTGTATACAAAGGAAGGGAAGGGTCGTTTAGGGCTCGGACAGAAAGAATAGAATGGAGAATAGCACGAATGCGTGACAAAGAGCAACCTATACTTGAGGAAAATCCAAGAACTCAATATCATTAGATCAAAGTGGGGTTGAATGTCAAAGATTGAAGAAGCTCTACCAGAGAATGATCCTTGAAATGTCTGAAAAACTCTGAATAGCAAGATTGAGCTATAAAGTAGGTAGTAATCAGTTCCTACATTTCAAAGTTATATAAAGTCCATTGTACTTTATATTTAAAGCCAGTTTTCCATGGGGAAAACAAAGATTCTGAATTTAGCAAAAGCTAGGAAGTATATGGGATAAACTGTATGGCTGAATCATCTACTGTGTGCTGCTATTGAGTTCTGAATGTTATTTAATCATACTTTAAAAAAAATTGAGTCATCTGTTAACATTTTAATACAGTACATTAAGAATGACGAAGCAACTTTCCTTGTAAAAAGTTTTAAGTTAACAAATTCCTATTTTGGAATTACAGAATTATCACATGTGAAGACAGAACAATGAAATACTTTATATTTTTAAATTTAAGGTTTTACTGAGCCTTACCATCATTGTTGCTCTTTATAAAATATTGATAAATACAGAAAAATAAGAATTAAAGTGAGCTTATGCCATATAAAGACAGTGTACATGCTGATGTATTTTTTGCTAGACAAAATTTACATATTTATATTTATGCTAAATAGAGTTCTTGTTTTTTACATTTTCCCCACATTGTAAATTCTTTGTAAACACCACATTCAGTGACTACATAATATTTCATTCAGTGGATATATCATTGTTTGTATAGCTGTAGACCATCTTCAGTTTTTCCAACCATATATTGAGATGGTTTCCACTTTATTTGTTATTATAAATAATGTTTTCTGTATATAATTCCAGAATTGGAATTGTTGGGTCAGAAAGTAGGAATATTTTTAAGGTTCTTGATGTATGTTACCACATTACTTCACAAAACAGTGCAGTCATTTATATTTCTACTGGGAGTATATCAAGGAGTTTATTCAGATCTTGAGGATGATCGTTTATAAAGACAATAAAGCAGAGTTTTTTGGTTAGTTTTAAAATATGGACGTATTTATTGTTTTCTTCATGGTTTTAGTGGTAAGCAACATTCAGCTAAATCTTCTATGTATAATACTTTGTATAAACAAATATAAGGATTTTCTCTTTATATGAAGCATTTTGATTTTTGAGGTATCCATCACGAATTGAAAAAATTGACTATGAGGAGGGCAAGATGTTGGTCCATTTTGAGCGCTGGAGTCATCGTTATGATGAGTGGATTTACTGGGATAGCAATAGATTGCGACCCCTTGAGAGACCAGCACTAAGAAAAGAAGGGCTAAAAGATGAGGAAGATTTCTTTGTAAGTAGCAAGTTTTTTTCTATTTGCTAGTTTTGCCAGCTATGTAATGACATATTTTAAAAGGATTCTGTTAAATTATACAAAAGCCTGTTTTTGTTAAGAAATGCTTATTTAATATACATGGAATTGATCTTAAAAGTTGTTTAAAATAGGATTTTAAAGCTGGAGAAGAAGTTCTGGCTCGTTGGACAGACTGTCGCTATTACCCTGCCAAGATTGAAGCAATTAACAAAGAAGGTATGTGTTTGAAATGATCTGAGACTTAAAATTAGACTAATAGTAAAATTTCACTGTATTTTAAATTTTAATTAGTGTGTGTTATGTAATCATTACGTTTATATTTTCTGTAAGTATTCTTTTTCGGGAGCGTTTGATTTGTTATATCTTGTTGAGAATAAAATGCTATATGGTTTGCTACCTAAGTAGTGTTTAAATTAGTAGACAAAAATAGTTGGTTAACATTTTTCACCTTTCAATTCACAGGCTTATATTATATGCATTTTATTTCTACTTCTCTGTTTCTAGTTTGTGGCCAAGTTATACTTATAAGCATCTACCCAAGAGTGTGAGGAAAGGTTAAAGATTTAGGGGAATTCAAATCAGTTCAATCCACAAGTGAAATACATAGGATATTTTCTGAGGAAAGAGTATGGAATTTTTACCAATTTGAGGATTTCCTTTATTGTGTCTCTCCCTGCTGTCCTATCATTAATTTTTACAGATAATTGAGTTAATTTTCTAGTAGCTTTTTGTGGACATTTGTTAGAATATTAGATACTGAGCCAGAGTTACTTAAGTAATCAAAAACGTTGAAAGTAACACAGAAATTAGGCGTGTTAGTGTTGCATAAGACTGGGAAATCTATTGGACAGATTATTAATTTAAAACAGAATTCATATGCTGATTAATTTGGAAAGTTGTGAGAATTAACAATTAAATTATTATTGAAAACATACCTGAATATTTTATTTAAATTTCTCATTTAAAAAAGTTTTGGAATACTTGCACGTGTTTTTTAAATTCGGTAATACATTAATTTTCTACCAAAGTTATTTCTTAAACTTGACCACTTACAGTAGTCCTTCCTTATCCACGGGGGATACATTCCAAGACCCCCAGTGGGTACTTGAAACTTGGGAAACTACTGAACCCTATATATACTATGTTTTTTCCTATACTGTACATGTATATGAATGATAAAGTTTAATTTATAAATTAGGCACAATAAGACGTTAACAATAATAGAATAATCAAACAGTATATTGTAATAAAAGTTATATGAATGTGGTCTCTCTCTTTCTTCCTTCCTCTCTCTCTCACTCTCTCTTGTCTCTCTCTTGCAAAGTATCTTATTGTGCTGTACTCACTCCTTTTCAGACCGCGGTTGACTGCAACTGTGGAAAGCGAAATCGCGGATAAGGGGGATTTCTGTATTCATTGTTATTACTAAAGAAACAAACATTGAGTGACAGCTTCTTGGCAAGAAGGGCATTTAATCTAAGTAAGGGGACATTTCCTTTAAACTGAGTCTTGAAAGACAACTAAGTTAGCTAAAGTAGTGATCAAAAGGCTTTTCTGGTGGAAGAAATATGTGGAACATAAGTGGGAGAGGCACGCCATGTCATTTTAAGGAACTGCAGGTTGCTTAGAATGAGATTCATTTAAAGGTGATAGAATAGCTAGAGTACAGGTTGGAGAGAAAGGCAAAGATTGGTATATGAAGTGTCATGTAATCTTGCTGAAGAATTAGAATTTTATTTGGAGGTGGTGGGAGCCATGGAAGAGGTTTTTAAGCTGAGGATTTAATCTAACAACAAACTTGAGAGAAAATAGGAGGTAAGAGAAGATAGAAGAGGAAAACAGATATATTAAGGAATGTTAGGTGTGAAAAAATAAATCATAGTAGTCTAGCTAGAAATCATGATATAACTTCATAAAGACCTTAATCCAATGTATTGTTTTAATGAATTGAAATCATGAATATGGCTATAGTTTTCTTACCACTGGTTACCCCTACAGCAAGAGTTGAGAGACATCTCAGTTCTTTTCTAGTGGGGCCTGTATTTCCCTGTTCACTTACACTTCTGTGGAGCTGTGTTATGGAGTTTACATTCTCAAGTCTTATTCACATTGGCTTCCGAGTGTCTAGTCCAGAGCCTAGCACATAGTAGATAGTCAGTAACAATTTGTGGAAGTAAAGGAAGAAGTAAAATCTCTTCTGTTGGGTAATAAGATGTACCCAAAACAAAGTAAAATTAAATAGTCATTGCCCTCTACATTAATTCATAACAGTTTCTTTTAAGAGCTTTGGGACCTTCGTTCCATGCTTCAAGTTCCTTGTGTGTGTGCAGATGCAAGTACACACATAGCACACACACTCAGAACAAAACCACCCTCATTCTTTATTCTATCCCTTTCATCTACAGGCATTTAACATAGAAAATTCAGCTTACCTTAGTGGAAGAGTGATGATACTGATTGTGATCCCTGGCATTTCAAGAGTAGTTTCAGTGAACACATAGTGAAATATTGGCAGATACTATTTGTTTTCTGAAAGGTATTAATTTTGTGATTTCTGTATGCCCCAAGTGGTGGATAGGCCTGCCCCCTCCCCACCTTGACAAAAATCAGAAGGGCAAAAGAAGCCGTCCATTCAGTGTAAGAGCAAAACAAAATGAACAATTGTGAACATTTAGGCATTTGTAATAAAGCATATAGAAGTGAAGAAAAGGGACCAGTCAGTGTGTACTGGAGTCATTGGGGAAGTTTTCATCTTGGGAATGGTACTTGAAGAGTGGACTGGGGTTTAGATAGACATAAGGAAAGGAGAAAGGCATCACAACAGAGGAAATAGCATGAGCAAAGGCAGAGAGGTATTAATGCCCAGATGGCCTGGTGTGCAAGCTGAGTTTTTCTGGAATGCTGTATTGAAGAAGGAAGACAGAAAGTTGCTGGAAAGATGGGAGTGCAAGGTGTACACAGAGTTTGGCATTCTCAAAATTTTTCCAGTGTCTTTACATCCTTGCTATTCGCCTGATCGGTTGTTTGCATAACTTGAATTTAATTCTTTATATCTGTGAAATTCAACGTTATGCTAATTATAGAAAGATATAAAATCAAATGGTGTTATTCAAAGTAACCCCCCAAAAAAAAAACCTTTGCACATATATATTATTGGCTTTGGTGCCAACCCCAAGGACATTAGTAATGATTGTCACATTTCTTGTTTATAATTCTTTTATAAAGACCAATTATCTGTTTACTTAAAGTGGGACTCTGCCTTCATTGGGGAAATGGTGGAAGAACATTTATCTAGGAAATGACAGGAAAACATTTGGATTTCCTTAAGTAGGCATTATACATAATTTATATATCTTCTAATAGTACTGGCTTATATTGACTTGAAAGCATGGGGTCTGTAACAAAAAGTGAATATGCTTCATAATAGACAAAATCTTGAGTCCTTCAAGTAGAATGAGTTTGTGGGAAAGACATGGATGACTAGATGAGATCAGAAGTATTAATTATGGCTGTGCTGCCTGCCACTTAGGTGAATGCCATTGGGGGTAGCATTTAGCCTTCCTCTAGAGTTCAGTGTTCTGAGCTACTTATGAAGACTTTTATCTAGATGATTTGTAAAACATTTTCTAGCTTTAAAGTCTGGAACTACAGTTCTTATTTTCCAGTTTGTTGTTATTGCTCAAGGAATAATCCTTTCCAGGGCAAATGATCTTTTTTGCATATCAGCTCCTTCTCTGTATTACTTCTTTTGAAAGAAACATTCAAAGAGCAAATGGTAATGCCTATGGAAATATATTTTTGTAAGGATTTCACTTTTGTCAGCTATGTTATAAATCTAAACATTTAAATTACTCAAAATTATAAAATTTCTTAGTAAAAATCAGAATTACATGGAACTAACTTATCAAGACTTAATTTGTGTACTTGTTAGGGGAAACAGGAGTTCAGAGTTGTTTTTAGAGGGAGGGAGAAAGTAAACTTGATGGAGTCCTTAACAGGAGCATTTGTAGTTTTTGCATTCCTAAAGTATTTATCTATACAAGTCACTACTTGTTAGATTTCAAGTGTTGCTGTAAACTTGAATTATATTTTCTAATGATTCTGACTTGCTCCTGTTTCAGGAACATTTACAGTTCAGTTTTATGATGGAGTAATTCGTTGTTTAAAAAGAATGCACATTAAAGCCATGCCCGAGGATGCTAAGGGGCAGGTAAGAGTGTTCAGTATTCCTAGCTACCCAAAGGGATATCTTCTTGAACGGTGACTGATCAAAATATATTTATACATATATTTTTTTTAAATGAACTAATTGTAGGGTTATGTGCTGATAGCCCCAAATAGCAGCAAGAAAAGGAAGCTTAGACTGTAAAATACATTATACATTTGATTTTTGCTTCTTTGGTTTAGACCTGCTAAAGTTATAGGTCACTAGTTTCTGTTCCAGGTGAAATCCCAGCATCCACTAAGCTGGTGTTGTCCTATCGACCCAGCTGGATCGTGTAACCAGTCTATGGGAAGTGAGGTAAGTGCCTTTTTTTTTTTAAATTTCGTTGTGTTTTTCCTGGTATATAATGTCATTTAGAAAGTTAAAAATTTTTAATATAAAAATTTACATTGAGTTCTTATCTTCTTCTTTCCTTCTACAAATCATAGTCATTCATCTTCCTTTAAAAGGCGCTTACCTGACACTCTGTAGGCTGTTTCAGATAGGGCTCTCTGAGTCATATGATGGAAGCAGTGTATTGTATGCTTTGTCACTGCTCAAAGCAAGAATGGATGGTAAGCATTGGAAGGAGAATCTTGGGTGGAGGTAAAAACCACAATTCCATTTGTTGGCTGTGTTTTCTGAAATACTGGAAAGAAAGGTGCCATTAGAAATTTAAAATATTTTCTTTTCTATTCTGCTGTTATTTGGGATTTTCAGCACCTGGACCTACAATTAATTTTAAGAAATTGAAAGTAGTGTGTAAAAATGTCTAATATGGAAATGTGCTACGTATTTGTTCCATGCCATGCGGTGAAAACTGTCATTCTGAAATGTATTGAAATTACCTGGTCAGCTTCAGTCAAGTGTAAACATTTAGTGCTCTAGAAATGTGTATCTACCACATTAAAAAAATTATTCATGAAGAAATAAGTGTGATTGTTTTAAATTGCCTGGTTTTCAAAAATTTAGTTATGAAATGATTAGCAAGCAGATTTCCTCTAATTAATATGTAAATGCAATTTAAAAGAAAATGCTTTTGATCAGGAAGTGGCTTTGTGTCCTCCCACATGTATGTATAAATAAAGTGTTCTTTTAAGCATTCAGTGGTGTGATTTCTTGGTTACTACACAGATTGATTAAAAGGTTGGGAACATTGTATATACCTGCTTAAACAAAAGTCTCAATTTTTTTTTTTTTCTTTAAAACAATTGTTTTGTTATTCTGGTTGATCAGATGTTCATGAATTGACAATATTATTGCCTTAAAACTTTGTTTTTTCAAAGTGGGACACTGAGCCAATTTGGTTTGTGGTAAAATTACAGCTTGTAAAAATTAAATTTATTGGATGTTATGGATGTTTGTTTTTAATAAGTAGTGACTCTTTAGTCACACTATGATACATTATAACATTAAGATCAGTGCCAAGATATAAAACAACTGAAATAATATTTGGGTAGTAGTATATTTCTTTTAATTTTTCATTTTTTCTTTATAATTCTTAATTACAGCAACGTTAACAATATTTGTAGAATTGTGTTTTAGAAATGACTCTCATTTTATGAGTTGCTTTTTCCCAACAAGCTTTTGACTTGCCTTCATCGAAGAAATATGCTAAATCAGGTGTTATTTGGGCAAAGCTAAGGGGGGGCCTATCTTGCATAATATCTTCTAAATTTTGAGTACTTTGAGAATTTCTTTAGAAAGTTAATTTTTAAATTAAGCTAGCAATGAGTAGTACATCAAATTAATGCACTGTGGAAATGCTCTTCCTGAACCTGTCTAAAATGTGACATTAATAACACTTTTGTATATGCAAACCTTCAAAGTGATGAATATTCTTAAGCCTAAATAAGTCTTAATTCTGTTGTTTTTGACTTTGAACCAGTTGGTTAATACTGGATAAACTTCTGCTTGCATTAAGAGGTTAGCTTGAGCACTTTAAAGAGCTTTTAATATTATAGTGGCTACAATGTGAGCTGTAGTCCTTCTAACACTGTATTTGTAGACATTTTTCTCACTGGGAAAGAAGGTAATGGTAGACATGTTATCAGCCCAAAATAAGATCCCCTCTTTTTCTCCCTAACTACAGTTTTTTCTTCTTCCACATAATTTTGTGTGGAATGGTAGTGTTGATACATAAATAGCTATGAAACTGACATATATGATAGGAGGGGGATTGATTCCTTCATCTTATGAGATACCTCCTTGTTCCTTCTGGTTTTCTACCCTAATAAGAGCAGTAGTAATTACAGGGTGAGAGATTGAGCCATTATATTTTTAATTTGGAAGCTTGTAACAGAAGTACTTGCCTTTTCTCTCATTTCTTCTTCCTGAGGGCATGCTGATACAAAATATACATTGTGACTCACTAGTGTTAATGATTGGCTTATAGGTCCTTTGCTATTAATATTTACAAACATTTTTTATGTGCCTTGTTTCGTTGGATTCTCATAGTAGATCCTTTGACATAGATATGGCTAATATTTCTGTTTCACATTTGAAGAATTCAGAACTTAGAGAATTGAGTGACTTAAAATTTTACTCATTCTGTGCAAAGTGATTCTTTTAACCCACAGTGCCCTTTTTAGTGCAGTATTCTATTATGTTATCTACAAAGAGCTCGAAAACATCATTATTAGTTATAGTTCATGGAAAGATCACACTTCAGTTATTTTTAACAATGAAGCTTTTCTATAGAAGGAATAAATTCAGTGTTTGATAGCAGAGTAGAGTGACTATAGTTAATAAAAATGTATTATATTTGAGTGAGGGACACCCTAAATACACTGAATTGATCACTACTAATTATATACATGTAACAAAATTTCACATGTATCTCATAAATTTGTATAACTAAACATAAAAGCAAACACAAAATAGAACTCAGCATAAAAATAAAAGAGCAAAACAATGGGAAAATTCTTTAATCACAGAGCTACAGTGATTCCCATGCAAGTCATATGATTAAAAAGCATTTAAAAAACATATTTAAATTTTAAAAGGTGCAGTATGATTCTCTTTTTAGTTTTTTCTTTATTGGAGGTAGAAAACAACTTGGGATGGATATTACTTCTGACATTTTCCAGCAAGTCTGACAACTTAAAATTTTCCCTACAATGTGGAACCCAGGATTAAATGCTCTACTCTTAATAGGTCTGCAAACGTATGATCTCTGTGGCATATAACACTTTCCTTTTGGTTGTCTGATTGTACTTACTCTTGTTTCTCTTCCCACTTTGTTGATTGTTCTCTCTCAATCCTTTTTTTTTTCTTTTTCATTGATGGTGCTTTCTTTTCTTACTGCTTAAATGTTAGTCTGAAAGCTCAACTTAGCCATACTGCTTTTAGCTGCCCATATTGCTCCTTGAACCTTTCATTGCTCTTTCACTTTTCTGTACACTTTTACTCCTGGCCTTTGTTTAATGTTTTTCCTTTTGCTTGGAGTAGCCTTTTCTCTTTTTCCACTACCCCTTTCCCTAGCAAATTCCTACTTATGTTTAGGGTTCAGCTCATCTATCATTTTCCCTGAAGCTTTGCATTAGTCTTTCTCTTCAGTCAAAATCAATCTTTTCTTTTCTGTTCTATAGTATTTTGTTTATTTCTCTAGTACATCTCCTGTCACGGCTTATAGCTAATTGTATTTACCTGTGAATTCCTTATGGCCAGGACCAGTCCTTTATCAGTTGCAGTCTCTTGAATGCTTAGGCTAGTACCTGGCATATAGGACATGGTATTCAATAGAAAATTGTTGATTGAATGTGTTAAAGTGCAATCACATGATGTTTTCAGTTAATTTCAATCATGAGAGAAAGAGAAATACAGATTTTGTTTTTTTTTAATGGCTTATTGCTTTCACCATATATTTTTAAGGCAGTGTTAATCTACATCGTTCATTGCTTAATTTTATTAACGTATTTTGCTTATATTTGTTAATGTAAACTGTGAATTAAATTCATTTGATGTTGTGAAATTTTTAGTTGCTTGGACTAGGGATTTAAAGTATTTTGAGTAAATCTGAACTGGTAGTCTGTTTGGCAGAGCTTAGTGGTCTCAGCAGATTCACTTTGTAGAGATATTTGTATTTGTTTTAAAATATTTGTTTTAAAAACATTTTGATTGTGAAAATTAAAATGTTAGGACCACTTTATACTTCCTTACACCTTATTATATTTTTTATAATAAGCATTTTTAGTTAAAATACAATAGTAAAATGTATTTTGCAACAAACTAAATTAACACAGGAAAAATAAATATTTGTACCTCAGAAGAGTGGTACCAGAGACCTAGGATGTTGTATAGGGAGATAATGTGGAGTTTTGACAGTTAATGCTTTACCCTGGTCAATGGAGCTTTTTTCTTCTTCATCAGTATTATTAAGCTGTTATGATAAATTGCTATCTGAACTTCATAGCTTTAGAAAATAATAAAAATCATACCTTTCTTAATTTCTATGAGATTGACTATAATTTGAATGGTACATTTGTCCTAATAAGGAACAACAATTTGGTAGGTGGGAATACACTGTTTTTAATCTTTGTAGAACCGCAAGATAGCGTTTTTCCCTTCTTTTATAGTCCTTTGTCTCATATAGTCTTATGAGAAAGAGAAGTAATGCAACATTTGAGCCCTAAAATACTAAGGTAGAATGTCATGTAGTTTTCCATATCTGCCATAGGTTTCCTCTGCTATTTTAGATTTTATTCCCGTGAAAATATATCCATGGAATACCTGTTACTGAATATGCTTCCTGTTTTATGAGAGGTTATACAGTCTAACTCATTTGATTATTAAATTTGATAACCTACCATGTTCAGCTATCATGTAAATATTGTTATCGCTATATTATGTTTGTGTAGTTACATGTGAAAGTAGCTTTGAAAATGTGACACATTTTTATTAGTGTAATTACATTTTAATTAATTTTAATACTTCACATGTTTTGTGTTTTTCCTTTGGAGGATTGGATAGCTTTAGTCAAAGCAGCTGCTGCAGCTGCAGCCAAGAACAAAACAGGGAGTAAACCTCGAACCAGCGCTAACAGCAATAAAGATAAGGATAAAGATGAGAGAAAGTGGTTTAAAGTACCTTCAAAGAAGGAAGAAACTTCAACTTGTATAGCCACACCAGACGTAGAGAAGAAGGAAGATCTGCCTACATCTAGTGAAACATTTGGTACAAAATACATTCTTACGTTAATTCCTTATGACACTGGTAAATTCATGTAGTAAAGTCAAATCCCTTGGCTTCCTTTGATTTTGAATGTATAATTAAATTTTTAGGCTTTTGTCCCTAGCATAATATGATGGCTAACTTCTTTAGCATCTTACAGTTAGACCTGAAACGTAATAGTCTAGTATGGGTTACTTGATATTGGATGCCCTCAGTATTCTTGAATAGAAATAGGTTGAGATTTTGATTTGTAACTTCTTGATAGCAGGTTTTTGTTTGAGATTTTTTCTTTTGTTTTGTGTTTTTTCTTCAACCTTTTAAATGCTTCTGTGTATGCTTCAATATGTAATATGGAAAAAGCAGTAAGTCATTTTCTTCCTGCTTTTCTTTAAGAATAACTGCTTTAGTAGTCTTTTATTTCTAATATATTAGTCTGGAGGGATTTGTGTTTTTCAAAGGTCTGTATCAAGTAGTAGATTAAAAAAACTAATGTGCAAAGCATTTTTACTATTTTGCTATTAAAAAATCATGTGTTTTAATTTGGATTCTAGATAAACTCTCATATATGTGTTCTATTGAAAGTAGGACTTCATGTAGAGAACGTTCCAAAGATGGTCTTTCCACAGCCAGAGAGCACATTATCAAACAAGAGGAAAAATAATCAAGGCAACTCATTTCAGGCAAAGAGAGCTCGACTTAACAAGATTACTGGTAAACTACAATGATTTTTTTTTTGAGGGGGGGAAATGGAAGGTTTAATTTTAGAGTAATTTATTTTTAATGAAGTAAAGTGGTTTCGGTTTAGTGTCATGGACCTGTTAATAACAAAGACAGTTACTTTGTGGTTCTTCAAGGTCAATGTCTTTCAACACTGTCAGCTTTTTCTGTTGTAAAATGTGAAAAATACCACATATCTTCTACCTACCTCACAGGGATGTTGTGAGGGTTGATAAGGACATATGCTACAAAGCTCAGTCATTTTTAAATTACATTGGTGGTAGTGGTAGTTTCTAGAAGAATTATTGTGTCAACTTACGGTGACACAGTTTCTCACATTTTTAATTTTTTATACATTCTTCTACTTGACCAATCTTACTTAAGGATGGTGCCATATATAGTTGGAAAGATTACTGACTTACATTTACTTCCTGAATCTGTTAATTTCTGAATTTCTGATGTGAAAGTATTTCTATAAATTTTTTTTTTTTTTAATTTCTACTCTGCAAGTTGGTCACAGGAATCTGGGCTTATTTATTTCCATATGATTTCTTGTAGTTTAGTTTAGGAAATAGCAGTGTTAGGCTGTTAGAAAACACTGAAAATTCTAGCCTGGTTCGTGTTCATGGAAGAGGGGATTGAAGGATTAGAATTGGGGCCAGTCATACTACATCCTGCCATTTCCATAGTCTATTCAGCCTAGTGATTCTAGTCTTCAAAAGAAATTGTGTACATATTTACCTTTTCTGAGTATATGTTAAAAGGGGAGTTTAAATACCTTCATGATTTAGTCATATGTTCTTATTAAATGGACAGAACCTTTTTTTAGTGCCTTTGGCCTAATAAAGCTGTATAAACCTTTGTTGGCTTCAACTTGAAGAAGCTTGATTTCACGGTCAGATTTAGGAATAAATGTAAACTAAACATTTTGACCATTTTCTGAAGAGAGGAAGCTAACTGAAAGGTGACTCTGGAGCTGAGGGTTGTTTAGAACCACCGTTTCATTTATATTGTTCATCTAAGTGATTATAATTGGTTTTAGCAGGTGAGAATATTTAGTCTCTTTCCATTTGTATATATTGTTTTCATGCCTGTCTCTGATAAAGGATATATTTGGCCCCAGGAGAGGAAATATTTTAAATCAATTAACCTGTTACACCTTTTCCTTGTAAACTATTAACCTTGGAGAAAGCCAAATGTTCTCTAAGTGTTTGTTCTTATGGCATGAGACTTCAGTTTTGCCTTAAAATATGGAACCCAGTGCTATGTGCTGGGCAGAAATGGAATAGTGTTTCTAACTCCTGTGATACAAAGATTGAAACAACACTATTGGAAGAGTCGAGATCAAAGAAGACGGAGATGACACTGACATGATACAACTGCCAGCTTTCCAGCATCATGCTTTTTTTCCTTCAATTTGGATAACCTGCTTTTAATAGTTTCAATCAATATACTCTTACATATGCCTTACTGGGAGATTCAAGCTCAACGTTTAAAGAAGTAAAAAAAAAAACAAAAAACTACAACACAAAAACTCAGCTGAGCCCACAATGATGCATTATTTCTCTATGGCCTTGAAAAGACAGTAGTGGGGAAAAAAAGTACCATTTTACTATGTGCCTCAAGTTTGTAATACTGGTTGCTTAGTAACACCCTTCCCTTCCACAGTGGGGTTTTCTCTTCACTTTCCCTTGGGAGTCTCAAGTGAATAAGTTACAGTTTGACAGCAGCAGCAGAGCATAAGATTTTATGAATGTGAAACCATTATGATCTTTTCTCTATTTACTTAGAGAATTTAAGTGTGTGATAATCTTTTTAATAGTTCATCTTTCTACATCTATTTCTGATTTCATGTTGCAACTATGTCATGCAAAAAGACAGTAGATATTGTAAGATTGTCTTCAATAGTTGAAATTCAGGCTTGGCTTTTTACAGTAAATTTCATTTATACTTTATAAAGATAAATGAGGACTAATATAAAATAGTAATTTTGTTATGGCATTATGGTATATTTTAAATTCATCAAGCTCATCTGTATGTGTCTTTTTGTCCTTTTACTACTGAGAGGATTGGGGCTGGGATCATAGCAGCTTGCTCTGATGTATTTCTCTCCACTCTATTTTATTATTTTTTTAAAGAGTTTTAACTTAAATACGTGGACCAGCTATTGGATAACTTTAATTCATATATTTATCATTCTTTCTATTCACTTTGCCACATACACACCATGTGATGATTTTAAACCCTATTTCTGTATAGAGAATGTTAAAAGGATGGCTTTTTTCAGAAATTCCGAATAGGTAGACATTGACAATATAGTTGCACAGTATATGGAATATGTATATATGTATATACATATATACACACATATATACATATATACATATGTATTTCCATATATACACATACACATATTTCATGTATGTAGATATATACATATTGCATATACTGTGCAATATATATACACATACACAACTTCCCAGTTCATATTTTTCATTATGTAATGTACCTTATTGATAACTATTGTTATATGGCTTATGCATACTGATTTGAAATAAACAGTTTTACTTAGAAAACTAGTAGTCCATACTTTTGGAACAAAGTCACAAACAAATTGAATTTGAGTAGACTTTAAACTACAGAATGTCAAGGGAATAAAGGAAAACAACATGAGCAGTTGGTGCATGATCTGTTTCTAATAGGCTCTAAGAGTTCCTGGAATTTCAGCTAGCTTAGGTGTGTTTCTGTAACTTAGGAATTTAAAAAGTTTAAAAAATCCTGAAATTTGAATTGACCAGTAGTGTGTTATTGATAATAATATCAAGAATATTTGATTCTTAGTCCCAGAAAGAAGATGGTGTTTTGAAATACCTGGATGAGAAGTAAACCAAGAATGTAATCACTTTACTCTTTCTTTGTTCCCCTTTCCCATTCCAGGGAACTCTGGGCTCTGTTCTACTTATTCCTATTGGCAGGAAGAGACCAGCTCTGTATTTTATAGCTAATATAGAATATTGGAAAGTTGTAACTTTATTGGTGGGTGGAACTGATGACTATTTGATATTCTTCTTTTACCTAAGTTTAAATAATTTCTTGAAGCAGCATAATGCATTCTTATTGGGCAATTTTATCCCATAGGTGTATTCTTCTAGAAGAGGGCCTGTTAGTAATACATAGATAATTAATAGGTACTTGCTGATAATTTCCTTTCAGTTAATTCTTCTCATTTTCTATGGATAGCGCATTTTTTCCTGGAATATTAGCAGGTCAAGATAACAGATTTTGGACTGCCTCTTAAGGCAGAAGTAGTCAGAGTTATCTCTTCAAGTACTTTCTTTGTTATTTGTTCCATTTTATTGTTTATATTTAATAACTCTTGTAAGTTGATGTGAATGAAAAGCATGAAAAAACTTTATTAATCGTATTTGGGCTTTTAAATTCTCTAGATGACCAAGTATGCATTTTAAAATCTAATTTTAAGTAGTTTTTCTTAAATCTCATTACTTTTTATGAACACATTACAACACTTTATTTTTCCTTCTCAAACCATTAATGGAAAGGGATTTTAATAAACTCGGTCTGTAATATCCTAATGTAAATCCATATGTTATGGGTGAATTATTTTGTTTCTTTTATTACTTGTGGTATCTTATTTTCAGTTTTTTAGTTTGTGATCTATTTCATCTATTGAGTATTAAAAAGTATTTCTACTGCCTGTGTGAAAGGAAACAAAGTAAAAGATATATAATATATTGAATAGCAAGATTTGTCCTGTTTGAATAGTCCTTAGAAATATAACTCTACTCAGTTTCCTGCAAAAGAACTTGATTTTCTAATTATTTTTATTTCAATAGTTCATTGGGCCTTAAGAATATTAGCTGGAGAATAAAAACCTAATGAATGTGGCTTTAAATGTTAAATAAATATTCAGTACTATATCTTTTTCAGTAACGTAAAAATATATTCAGAATATAATTAGGATTGAAGCTGTTTTTGTAAAATTGTTTATGTACAGTTGATGTGGTATGAGACTGTAACAAACTATGTAGTTTTTTGGTTTTTGCTTTGTTTTTTTTTTTTTAAATCTCAAACTGGGACAAACACCAGGGTTTTGTTGTTATTGTTTTCTACTTATTTTTTAATGTAGAGATGGGGTCTTGCTATATTGTCCAAGCTGGTCTCAAACTCCTGGGCTCAAGCAACCCACCCAGCTCGGCCTCCCAAAGTGTTAGAAGCATGAGCCACCGTGCCTGACCTTAAATACCAGTTTTAATACTAATCATAGATGTATCAAAATCATTGTCTTACACTCGGCCTTTTTTATTTTAAAGTACATTCTGAGTACTAGGTACCTTTTGCTTAATTTAGAATTTGCTTGAGTACTACTTTAGGAAGATAATTTTTTAATTTATTTATCTATTTAGTTATTTATTTAGAGATGGAATCTCACTCTGTTCCCCAGGATGGAGTGCAGTGGTGCCATCTCGGCTCACTGCAACCTTCGCCTCCCAGGTTCAAGCGATTCTCGTGCCTCAACCTCCCAAGTAACTGGGATTACAGGTGTGTACGTCCACACCCAGCTAATTTTTGTATTTTTAGTAGAGATGGTGTTTCACCGTGTTGGCCAGGCTGGTCTCGAACTCCTGACCTCAGGTGATTCTCCCATCTCAGCCTCCCAAAGTGCTGGGATTACAGGCGTGAGCCACTGTGCTGGTCCCAAGAATATAATTTTAATATGTGAATTCCTACCTAGATCACTTAACTTCTTTAGGGTAGCTATCTGATAAAGTCAAGACATGTTGCCTCATGGATACCTTTACATCATACTGCCTTTGAGGGGGCACCATTTTTCTCCTGTTAAATATGTTGTGGACAGCTTCTGTATTGTATGTAGTATAATTGCTGTAGTCATTTACTATTAAGCTGTCAGTTGTTAAACATGCTTCCTTTGGAGCAAAGTTTTTGTGTGGCCAACTTTGAAATGACACAAAAATGATTTTTGGTGACCTTTTATGAGCAGGGTGGCCATAAACAAAAACAAATACTTGTTCTAGGCTTATAAACTGGGGTTCACTGAAGGCACCTGACAACCTTGAAATGACACAGAAATGAATTTTGGTGGCCTTTTATGAGCAGGGTGGCCTTAAACAAGGCTTATAAACTAGACTTCATTGAAGGTACCTGACGGACTTAGCAAAGAATTTTAACCAAGTAAATGCCTATATTTTATTAAAGCAGAGTTTTAATGTCTTGGGATTCAAATTAGTAATACAGTTATATATTACAATAAAATACTGTCTTTTTTTTTTTTTTTTTGTGACGGAGTCTCGCTCTGCCACCTAGGGTGGAGTGCAGTGGCGGGATCTCGGCTCATTGCAACTTCTGCCTCCTGGGTCTAAGTGATTCTCCTGCCTCAGCCTCCCGAGTAGCTTGGATTATAGGCGCCTGCCACCATGCCAGCTAATTTTTGTATTTTTAGTAGAGATGGGGTTTCACCATGTTGGCCAGACTGGTCTTGAACTCCTGACCTCAAGTGATCTGCCTGCCTCAGCCTTCCAAAGTGTTGGGATTACAGGGGTGAGCCACTGCGCCTGGCCTATTCTGTCTTTTAAATTTGAGAATTAGTGACATACATAGAAGAAAACTGGAACTTCTAAAAATTTTTGTCATTTATAGACAAAATGACAAAATGAACTATAATATTAAGTTCAGATGTTCTAGGAAAGACCCACACTTTTTCCCTTAACATAAAGTGGATCCATCTGTGTTTAAACTCTTAGAAGAAGATAAGGTACAACTGGACACACATAAAGCTTAGATTAAAAGGATCTAAATGAACTTAAGAATTGATAGCTTTTTTAGCTACTAAAACAACAGAAAATCTTTTTTTATGTTCTGGATGTTTAGAAGGATTTCTTCTGTCTTACTCTGTTTTTATAGTTGTATAGACAAAATCTGTATTATAAGTATTAGCAACCTGAGCAACCTTAATGTGGACATTAAGACATAGAATTTTAACTTTTTACAGAATAAATGTGTGTGTGCAAGTGTGTGTTTTCAGTGATTTAATTGAGTAATATTAAAAGACACGCAACTATGTAAGCAACTCTCAAGTTCTGATTCAGTCCCTTGGCTTATTATTAAGCATATTTGTATTTTTGAAAAGAAAACATTTGAGATTACTTCCTATATATTAAAAAGTATAGGAAATTTCAACTACTAAGATTTTTGCAAAGTTAATTAGGGTGTAAGTCAGTATTTTTTCTAATAAGCAATTTCTGTACAATTTTTCTCAAGGTTTGTTGGCATCCAAAGCTGTTGGGGTGGATGGTGCTGAAAAAAAGGAAGACTACAATGAAACAGCTCCAATGCTGGAGCAGGTATGAAATGGTAGCATTTGATTTTTTTCAAGGTTCCCACTGGAATGATCACGGAGCTCTAGTATCTACGTAATTGAAATTCCCCTTTTGATCAGATATGGGAATAGGAAGCTAATTAATTGACGATATATTTTTAACTCTGCCTTCTCCAAGGTATACAGATAACTACAGACTTCATTAGTGTTTGATTTTATAGACTGGCATTAAAGCCTTTGTCTCCAAAATTTGAAGGCCTGGAGACAGGCATCCCAGGGTATAAGCTTCCAGCTGGATCACCTTTAACTAGCTTACAAAAAGACCCTTACACAAATACTTTCCATTTGTGAGTAAAACAGGGTTTTTTGACATCTAATAAAGCTTCTTTTGTAAGAAGTTTCTTTTATATTGTAACAATTGGTGTTGTTAGACTGACTATGTGTTTTATGAATTGATCAATGAGCCATACATTTTTGCTAGGATGTATATTTTAATAACTACAAAAAAAGAGAGTTTAAAAAACTATTAAGGGTCTGTCTTTAAACCACCTAATAGAGGAATTTAAAAGTGAAGGTTGCAGTTGCTAGATTTTGCCTTGGCTACCTTCAGATTCCCACAATACTTGTACATAATGAACTGTGCATGCTTTTACATTCTCTAAGGGCTTAACTTCTTAGGCACTGTAAGACTATAAGAACGCAGTAATAGCCATAACTGGATTTCCTTGGTTCTCCTGTTTTAAAATCTGAGCCTTAATGTAGTTTTAATATATCCTTTTTGTATTACTTTTCTTTATTAGTAGCCTAATAAAGAAGACTTTAAAATGAGTATCTTTTGCTCTCCTCTAGATGCGTTTTAAAAACTATTCCAAATTTAATTGATATTGTATTGAGTTTTTCAGGGTTATTTTAGGCCTGATTTGATAACAGTGCGTTGTTTTGGTGCCTCCATTAATGTTGTATTAAATCAATGGGTCTTTTAAATTGATTAATATGTCATTGAATCATACCTTCTGATTTTCTGTGATCATCAAACGGTTAAGTCTTTGCCGTTATTGTCAATATATCAACCAAATTTTAAATACCTTTTTTTACTGTGTATTACTATATTCAACGTCCCAGATATAACAATATTTTGTATTTTCACCACTGTTTATGGTATTCTCAGAATGCGATAAATCAGGGACTTGGGTAATAAAATGTTTCTGGAAAATTCATTACAATGTCAATCTTTGATTATGCACAATCCTGCTGAGGTGAATGTGATTGTGAAAAGTACTTATTAAATGTGAAGTTAGTGTAGAGGGCAGTACCCATCTTAGAGAGAAGTACAGAAAACCACGTTTTGAAATTGAATTTAAAAAAGAAAGAAAGGAAAATTGTGTAACTCGGCTGTTTCTATTTTCATAATTAAAAACTTTTGAGAGTCCTTGCCAGTTTTGTAACAAAGAGACCAACAATCATTAATGAAAACCTTGTAAATTATTTTAGATTTTCAGGAACACCATGCCATTTCCTCATTTTCTACTTGTCATTCAGGTTGATTTCAATGTGAAAATGTTTTGTGAACAAACACTTATTTTTATCCTATGTGTTAGCCTCGTTTCATAGTTAAAAAGCCGAGTTATAAAGCTCTTAATTACATCTCAATTGGTATCAGCAATAGACCTAAAGGAGAGGTATTGATTGTTACTAACCTCTGTTTCCTAATGAGTTAAAGTAATGTCACTCATGACATAGATTGATAACAGGCCTGTAGTCAAAACTTACTGTGCTAATGGACTTATTTATATTTTTAAAAAATTCAAACTCTGTGGTCTTGAACCCTAATTCTCAGCTTATTAATTATAGATTATTTAATTGTATTAGGGATATGTCATGTTATATTTACTTTTGGATAAAACTTGCATTAGATGCATAATAACTCAGTAAGTTTTAAAAACAATGTTAATTTTTCCTTGTTTAGAAGTTAAGCACCTTATCAAGATATTAAGTTTTAAAATCTTGTTTTATAACTTTGTAACTTGAGAGTAATGGATGCTGTAGTGATGTCTTTCACATATGTGAAGATGAACAATAAAATTGTTTATTTACAAGTAATGGCTCTAATTACTTTTCTGGCAACACCTTTTATAATAAGGTTAGGAATACTATCCATTTATGAAGTACCTTTTCAAATAATTAATCTGCACTTATACACATTTATAATGAGTAAATTCAATAATAGAAATGATGACAACTGAATGAATGGGACACTTGACACCAGGCCTTTTATGTGGTATGTCCAACATGCTGTCTATAGAGCATTCAAGGTGCCCTACTTAATACCAAATATGCACTTTTCTTCCCCAGCAAAATTTGACTTGTATCTCAGTGGGAACAGAATTATTTATTTATTTAGTCCCCAGAAAATGATCTTTCATACTCCAGAGAACTGCAGACAGTAAACCTGATAGTTATTCTCCACAAGATATGGAAGTGAAAAGATTTCTTGGGGACAAGCATGTCGTTTATAGTGCTAGCAATTTGATTCTTTATAAAGGCCTATGGTAGAATAGATTTTCAAAAAATGCATATTATGTATTTTGCTTTCAGATAGGTATATCAGAAAGAGATAGAGGTATTGCAGAACCATAAATTGCAAATTCATCCAATGTAGCTATTTTCTCTTGTTTTGAAAAATGGACACATTCACACATATTTTAACATATGTAGGAAATTTTACAGCCAAATGAATAAAAATGTTCTTTTATGAAAGAACTGACAAAGTTCTAATTTTTTTTTAAAAGTATCAGTTGGCAGGAAGAAGGTAAAAACTCTCATCTAAGAATGCGACGTATTTTGTTTTTAAATCCAATGTTTTTAACTTACACTTTATCTCTTTGGTTTTTTTTTTGTTGTTGTTGCTTGTTTTGTATTGTTTTTTAGTCTTTTAACTCTATATTGCTGGTGGCTCTGATTTCATGATGCATTGTGCTTATGAAACTCTAGCTTTCAGCACTAAAATGAGTTAAAGATAGTGCTTTGTTAATTTGGTCATTGTTTTTCCTGTTCAGATCTTTCTTTAAAGGGAAACTGTCTACTTAGACCTTCACATTCAACTTAAAAGAAAAGATTTTATAAGAAAACATCTAAAGTCAAAAGCTTAAATGTATTCCTCTAATCCTTTAAAACATGAAAATGCTGTTTATTTTCTGAATTATTGTCATTGGCAATTATGGTTCCTAAAGGGGTATATTTCTATTTAATACTGAAAATATTTGTCCAGTAAGATAACATTTTATGTTCCGAAAATATTGTGAATAATATATTTTAAAAAATTAATTTAGACTGAAAGTTGACAGCATCCCTTTAAAGACAGCCTATTCAACTTTTAGTTAATAATTTGTGGGGTTCTTTTTGGTTTTTCATTTGTAATAGAAATGTTATATGTTGCTTAACAATGTTTCTGGATACTAAAGTTGCTTAACAGTCAAAATAGAATACAAGAACAAAAATGAAGAAGCCAAAATAAAAATATCAATTTTTTATTATTTATTCAGGCGATTTCACCTAAACCTCAAAGTCAGAAAAAAAATGAAGCTGACATTAGCAGTTCTGCCAACACTCAGAAACCTGCACTGTTATCCTCAACTTTGTCTTCAGGGAAGGCTCGCAGCAAGAAATGCAAACATGAATCTGGAGATTCTTCTGGGTGTATAAAACCCCCTAAATCACCACTTTCCCCAGAATTAATACAAGTCGAGGATTTGACGCTTGTATCTCAGCTTTCTTCTTCAGTGATAAATAAAACTAGTGAGCACAGATTTTTAAAAAATAGTTATTTATCCTATAAGATACATTAAAAACAGTTTGATTGTAGTTATATTGTATTTTTATGAAGTTGCTTTTTAAAAACTCAAGTGGATATGATAGGGAAGGCTTGAAACTATTTCAGGGGCAAAAACCATAGACATTTCTTACTGATTTGTTGCTTAGAGACTACTGCTGGTTGAGAATCCTTTCCATTTAATAACACAGATTCCACTGTAGTTTGACTCTCCTCAACTCATAATCCAAGCATACTGAGAGGCCTGATTCATTACAAAAAAAAAGAAAGTTATAAAAAGACCCATGATAGCTATTTTTACTTAAGACTATTCCTGTAGATTTTTTGTCCCCACTTGTCTATAACTTCCCTCTGCAATACATTTTATTCATTCTTATTATAATATTTACAGTCTAGACTTCAGTTTAATCTTTTTAATGAAAAAAAAATGCCCCCGTGATTATATTTTTAAAGATTTTACTGTTTCAGTACTTCTAAGTTTTCAAGAGTTAACGCAGTCTTTTTCGAAATCACCTTTCACATGGGTATATCTATCTATCTCCCTATATATCTGTATATATAAATAATACAAGATTTGTGTTGACCCTGAGTTTCTTATATTAGTTTAGTATTCTAAGTTGGAGACATGAGTAACAGTTATTTGAAAAGTCCGTTGGTAAATGATGGTTTTTTTTGCTCTTTATGCAACAAATGAAATACATGATCAGTTGAGTGAATATGACGTTTCCTTATGAACTATTCCATATTGTGTCTTCCAGAATAATCAAAGCTGTTGGCATTCAGAAGACGTTTATCAAACATATTAACCTATTTTCCCTTAGTTGCCATATTTTCTACTGAATCATTTTTTCATTTTGATCAGGTTTTGCTTTTTTGTTCTTTTTAATAGGTGGAAAGAATGGGAACATAATTGTTTTCCTAATAAGCTTCATTTCATTATGGCATTTATCATGAAATAGTGTCAGTAGTAGTCACTGGAATGTCATATGACATTAATAAACTTTTTTTTTGGAAATTATATCTTGGTGTTATAACCACAATATTATAGCAATTAAATGTTATTCTTTCATATTTTTTAGTTACCAACATGTCTTTCGTTTTGATTGTAAATTACTCTTAAATACCCAAACATCAATCTCTTTAGACTGTTCTTATTTCCTCTTTCTAAATTAACATGAATATATTGGCATATATAATCTTGCCTATTCTAGTCAAATGTGTTTATATGCCATGTAGAAAGAAGATATCTAAAAGTGTGAGAGACATTTCCAAATATTTATATTATATTGCTAGAAGATGCCTAAGTTACTTACCAAGTTGTTAAAAAACACAAGTACACAATGTCATCATCTTAAATATCCTCATTATTTGCTCACAATAAGTATACAAAGTTGTTTTTGTTCACTTTTTTTTTTTTAATGAATCAGGCCCAGACATGTTTATAAAACTCCATTTGGGGGGATGATGATGGGATAAAATTATTTACATTAGTGTAAAGTAAATCACTAACTCATTTAATGTCATATCATCTATATCCCTGCCTTTTTTTCCCTTAGAGTTTCTAGATTTGCAATGTAGCAAAAGGAATATATATATATATATTTTTTTTTCCTTATCTTTTGCTGTAAAGAGACTATTTTTCCCGAAGGAAAAATGGCAATTTACACAACGATCTGCAATTAGAGAAATTAACTGTAGTCTGTCACTTGGGGGAGCTACTTGAAATTAATGTTCCATTTTATTTTCTTTTAGTTCTAGTAGAGTATAGATTTTACAATTTTTGATTGACTCATTTTGAATGAGGGCACAATTTTTGCCTTTGATTACCTTTGGAACATGCCATTCCTTGTGGATATCTTATAACAACATCAGAGGGAAGAATATAAATCATTTTTTCCCATTTATCTCCTTAAATATTATAAGATGCTCCTGGTATGTATCTGCTTCGTGAACATTGAAGATCTTTTTCTAGGTCCTCCACAGCCTGTGAATCCCCCTAGACCTTTCAAGCATAGTGAGCGGAGAAGAAGATCTCAGCGTTTAGCCACCTTACCCATGCCTGATGATTCTGTAGAAAAGGTTTCTTCTCCCTCTCCAGCCACTGATGGGAAAGTATTCTCCATCAGTTCTCAAAATCAGCAAGAATCTTCAGTACCAGAGGGTAATGTATATTGATTTCCTATAGAACCAAACATAAAAGAAGATAAAGAAAAAACTAAGAGATAAAGATTATTAAAATATTGAGATATTTCTGCTCTTATATCTTCTGGAGTTATAAGCACTTCACTTATTCTACAAATATTTATTGAGTGCCTTCTTTGTGCCAGGCACTGTTTAAATTATGTAACACTTTAATTCACAGTGATAGTAACTGAGCCATTTTATCTGTGTTAATATTATATTACACTCTTTATTTTGTGTAGTGCCTGATGTTGCACATTTGCCACTTGAGAAGCTGGGACCCTGTCTCCCTCTTGACTTAAGTCGTGGTTCAGAAGTTACAGCACCAGTAGCCTCAGATTCCTCTTACCATAATGAATGTCCCAGGGCAGAAAAAGAGGATACACAGATGCTTCCAAATCCTTCTTCCAAAGCAATAGCTGATGGAAGAGGAGCTCCAGCAGCAGCAGGTAAAAGAAAAAAAATAAAGGCTCTTATAAGTAGATAAGTAGCTAGGCTTGCAGTTATTAGGTATAAACATTTTGAGGTTTAACTACATTATTTTGATTCCTATATAATTCCTTTTCATAAATCTCTGTTTTAAAGGTCTTTTGTGGGATCATTTTACAATCATATTCCTTGGACATACATGCTTCTTAACCTTGTCACTTGATCTATTTCCTTCTCCCTGCTTTTTTATATATCCTTATTTCTACTAAATATAAATTATTAGAGCTAAGTATAATTACAGGAATTCTTACTTTTGAAGCCAGGAAATACTTAATGGGATCAGTACTTTGGTTTAAGGATTTTGATAGAATTTAATATTGAAGAAACACTGAACTATATGCCTGTATCTTAAATATAATTCCATATTTTGGGACAGAATCCTCCAAATTGAATTAAATTTGCTGTAAAGTTATTTTGAGGAGTGCAATATATAAAATCAGCCATCCTTAATAACACATTTTTTTCATGATTTTGTGATATTTATTGTAGTTCGAAAGCATTTGGATGTGTATTTTACAAAGCTGATATTTTAAATCTAGCAGAATATCGATTCATGTTTCCCTTATGTGGGTGCATTGTTTTATTTAGAAGTTTTTAAGAATTATAACCTGATCCAGAATACACATAATAAAAAAGGCCAATACTAGTTACAAATGCACTTCTGGTAAATTACTATTGGAATTAGGTATTTGAAGGAAGTCTGAATTTAGTTTGTTGTGAGTTGGAGAAAAACATAAGGCAGTTTGTTGATTCGTTACCAAGGGTGTTGGTGATCATTGTGTTTACAGGCATCTTCCCTGAAACCATTTTATCCATTTTTTGGATGAAGCATAAAATGAAACTTATTCTTTTCTGGTGATGGCATGTATTGAAATCAAATGATTGAAGTAACTTAAGAGACATATACTTATTTTTTTTAATTTATTTTTTTTTTATTATTATACTTTAGGTTTTAGGGTACATGTGCACAATGTGCAGGTTTGTTACATATGTATCCATGTGCCATGTTGTTTTGCTGCACCCATTAACTCGTCATTTAGCATTAGGTATATCTCCTAATGCTGTCCCTCCCCCCTCCCCCCACCCCACAACAGTCCCCAGAGTGTGATGTTCCCCTTCCTGTGTCCATAGAGTTCTCATTGTTCAATTCCCACCTATGAGTGAGAACATGCGGTGTTTGGTTTTTTGTCCTTGCAATAGTTTACTGAGAATGATGTTTTCCAGTTTCATCCATGTCCCTACAAAGGACATGAACTCATCATTTTTTATGGCTGCATAGTATTCCATGGTGTATATGTGCCTTATTTTTATTAATTTTTATCTTTATATAAAGGTTGAAGTTACTTTGTACATGATAATTCTTTATCATGTTTTAAAAAATAAAACAATACCCAAATCTGAATATTTGTAGATTTTGAAACATTTCCTGTAGTTTCTCAAATCAGATCTATTGTCTTTTGACTCTTGGTCTTTCCTTAAGATAATTAATTTTTCTTTTCCACTTTTCCACAAGGTTTCCAAATTATCATTGACCCACTGAGATACTTTTTTGATAAAGGTCTTATTCAGTTCTTTAACGATCTGGAATTTGTTACCATACTGAATATAAGAAAAATATGTTAAAAGGTTGTATATCCATTGGGAAAATTATTTTCAGATGTACATGTGAAAATATTTACATTTTTCTTTAAAAGTATTCTAATATTAGTAACCATATTGAAATATAGGCCAATATAAGTAACTGTGTAATAACTAAGAGTCTTATATTAACAGATTATATATCCTAAAATATCAATGTAGTGATTGTGCATGGAAGTCCTTGACTTAGATGATTTTGCTTCTAACCAGATTATTAACTTCTTCTTTTCAGAATTTCTAGCATATTTGTGGCAATGTGGCTGACTACCTTAGAGGAAGGCACACGAATATTCTTTCCCTTTTTAAATATTAGCAGTAACTATTGGAAAAGTAAAACAAGTAAGATCATTTTCTGGGAAAGTAAAAGGTAGAGAGGAGTTTAGCTATAATTTGAATTTGTGGAAGAGTAAGGATTATCTGGGTATGATGAGCTTAATTGTACAGTAGCTGTCAACTTTAATTGATTATAGCAAGGAAATGCATAGTTTTAATTGTTAATTACAGAAGGTTTATTAGAGGGTTGAACACAGTATTTGAATAGAGGGAGGTGAAATTCTAATTTGTTTCTGTGACCTCTTAATTTTTAGTTTTTGAGGAAAGTAGTGCAATTTAGGTCATGTTCTAACTGAACACCTTTTGATTACAACCTTGTGCGCCTGTCCCACTTGCATTGAAATTCTCGGTGGTCTCTATGCTTTTCTCCTTAACCTTTTTGTTATTCACCCTCTCTTGACCATTTTGCAGTATTTGTTATGCTTCTGTCTGTTCCCCAAGTCCTCTTACATCTAGAGTCGAAGTGCCAGGTTTTTATGTTTTCATTTCTTTGATACGTACATACATATATGCACACACTCATACACACATGTATGTTTGGTTGGTGTCCATATTAATTATAAAAGTAAATTTTGTTACTGTTGAATTTTAAAACTCATAATTGAAAACATTCTTTACAGTTTGTCAGAGACATTTTCTGAGTTATTTTTGTCAAATTGAAACTCTTGGGGAGTTTAGAATGATGAGGGTGTTAGTTGCTAACTGTGAAATTGTTTGACATGGTTAGGTTTTTACTTTTGGGGGAGCAAGATGAATTCACGCTGTTGAGTTTAGCATTTGATGCTGAAAGATTAATGAGATTTGCAAATAGTCCAATTATTATATACAACTTTTCTTAATTGTTTTCCAGTAGAGATAATGAACTTGAAATAATCTCTCTATGTTCTTCTACTGGGATGGATGCCCACATGTCTAGCCACTGTTAAGAATGCTACTGCTGCCTACATTACCAAACAAGTAATTGGTATCTTTGTAAAAATTGGTGCCTTTGTTTTTATTTTACTATCAGGATGCTTTCTCACAGAGCCAGCCAATTTTGGATAAGGATATAGCCTCAGGAAATCTTAATTCTGTATTGCCCCTTGTCACACAATTCTCCTTAGGTGGGAAGCACAGTGTGAACAGATATGGAATCTGCCTTCCGGAAACTTAGAGTCTAGAAGGGACACAAAGCTAATAACTGAAATACAAATATTTAAAGCAAGATGTAAGTGCCTGAAGAGGTGTAAAGTACTCTTGGGTGTAAAGGAAGAAAAGATTGCCCCAAGAGGCCTCTGGTAGAGCCTCTTAAAAACTCTGGAGAGACAAACCATCTGCCTTTCTTCCTGCTTCCTTGAAACTCAGTTTTTCATCTATATGATGAGATTATAGTAGATGATGTCTGTGGTCACTTTTGGCTCTACAATGTTGATGTTTTACTTATCATTAATCAGGCATTTGATAGAGTCTATGTTTATTCCAAAAAAAAAAAAAGATTATAATATAGGATTATTTCCAGCTTAAAAACATCAATTAAGATAGCTTAGAGATGATAACTTACTGTTTGTAACCACTGTGAAGGCAAAATTGGCATTAGTAGGTTGTATAAATATAATTTTGAGCCATTTTAAAAAGTTACTCTTGTATTAAAAGAAATACCTTTAGTAACACATCTTCATTTTTTTTTTATTTTTTAGCAAATTAGTAAATAAGTATCAAGGAGCATTTACCTGTTTTATTGCAGCATGTCTTAGTTAGCATGGATAGGAATGTTGGCTTGACGTGGCCGTATACAGTGTACCTTTATGTAACGTCAGGATGTCCGTGAGCAGGTCCCCTGAGTTTTCGGGTAGCATTCGATGAAATGCATCAGGCTTTGCTTCAGTGTCATTCAAAGTCATCTTAGTTTTTGAATCAAATGTAGATGTAAGTAAATGTATTTACTTATTACATACATACTTACATAGATACTATGATACTATCATAGATGAGATAGTTGGACTCTTCTTAGTGAATCTTCTGTAGCGTGTTCATGAATTATATTATCGTTTGGTTAGTATAATCCATTTTATCACCAGTGAAAAACAGAAGTAGGTCATGGGGTTGGTCTAAGTATGGCAAAAAAGCATGTTGTCAGTTCTACCTAATCTGCCTGTGGCGGGTTTTGAAATGGCCTTCATTTATATTCCAACATCTCACATCAACTTTACATTTACTATTTAAAAGCCTTTTTGTTTTAAATTATTTTTCAATTTATTTTCCAGATTTGTTCAAAACTACAACTGGAGGCTCTGTTGCCTCCACCCTCATACCAAATGTTCATGGCTTCTACAGAGCCTGGGGTTTCCATGGAGAGTCTCAGGGATTGCCTCTCTTTTTAGTCAGAAGAATCTGTAATGTTTAGCATACCAGAAGAGGCTTGAGAAATCCCTCTACATTACTAGTTTTTTGAGTTGTGTGCAGGCAGGCGTGGTTCAGAGATCTGCCTCTCTGACTTTAACTAGAGTAGCTCCATTTGTGTTTTGGTTTTTGTTGCTGTGTTTTGTATTCAGCTGCCAGATAATTTTTTCTTAAATGTTCTGTTGCTAAAACTTAGTTTAAAGGTTACTATTCTACAAACTAATGTTCTGGTACTTTGGTCACCAAATTCTAGCACGTGGTAAAATAAGGACGAGATCGTGAACTTCTTGTAAAACTAAACTTATTTTTCTCGTTGACCTCTGGAATGGTCTGTTTTGTTTTCCTATTTGTAAGTATTTTTTAAAGTCCTGCCTTTGCATATATGAATATTTATTTTAATATCCTTGCTTGAGTAAAACATCGACAACCCTTTATAAGTCTCCCAGTTTTACTTTTGAAGTTTTATCATTTATGAAATCGAAAGGTTTGGGAACCACTAGAACAAGTAAAAACTAAATCTAGAACTGACTCTCTGGACCCCACTCTGGGAATGACTGCATCTCTTCTACTGTGTTAACTTCCGTGTTTCTGGTGCAGTGGTTCATAACTGTTTTATTTGTCTTCCAAGTACCTAAGGGGTGCATACATTCCATTCAGTAAAAGTAGCCTAGTAAGGCAGTTCCTTTAATCTGACTCCCTGTCCCCACTCCAGGAGATTCTAAACATCATTGCTCCATCTTTTCCCTAGAGATCCAGTGCTCTAGAGATGTAAGAACCTAAGAGGCAATGATCACTGTTAGCAATATATCTGAATATATCTGTACTACCACTGAGGATTTGGAAAGCACATGCCTCATGGTTTGCGTTGTAAATGCTTTTTGTTTTCAAGGAAATTGATAAAATTTATAAAGTTCTAATAGTGCAGCAAGTAGTAAACAGAAACGATGCATTTCTTCAACAGTCTTGCTAATAAGAAAATTTAATTGTATTTCTCTTTGCTGTGATATCCCTTTCATTTTTTCTGTCATAACAAATGGAGATTTTTGGTATTCTTATTTAGGTTTAAACTTACTTGCTAGAGCCTTATTGGCACTTGATTTGAGTGGTATTTTTATATTTTTATTATGTTTAAGTGATAGAAAATATTTGAAGATGAATGAAATATCAGCTTTTTTGATACTGTTGTAGAATGATCTTAAAAAATTAAAAAAACTGGTAAATGGTGACATTAAAGCATAATTTAATAGATTAAAATTGTATTTTAAATGTACTGTAGTATTTTTCTTAGATTAACACTAGCCACAAATAGATATTAGCATTGGGAATGGTTGAATATGAATTGATTAAATGTACCTGTGTCAGCTGCACAGTAATTAAAAGTGCAATATTGGTTTAAAAATGAATTTTGGACTATTAATGTTTTATTGGAATATTTATTGAGATTGAATATTTTAATGTATAAATATGTCTTTGTATTTTACATTTATATATAGAACAAAAGTGGTTTGCAGAACAGTTTTATTTTGGCTATTATCATTACCTAACAGTGCATTCATGATGGAGTTCAAAGGTACAAGTTTGTTCTAGGCACAAGAGCTTAAATGTTAGTTTTAAAAATGTGTACAGATTGTTGAAAACCAGTATACTTTAATATGGAGTTTAATATTTTATTTGGATAATCCAGATAGCATTCATGTCATAACTGTCACAGAAGTAGAAAATGGTACCTGGAACTACTACTCAGATGAATTTCAGTAGGTTTTGGATTGCCAAAGTCTGTGGTGCTAGAGTAGACCTTTACTGATGGCCTAGTACAGTTAACTTTTTCTTTATGGTGAGACCCATATTTATGCTATTTCTGGAAATAGTGTAGTGTCAAATTATTACCCTACCACAAAGGAGAAAATGAAAAAAATTACATATTTACCAATCTTTGGACTAGACATCTTACATATTTTGACTCACATAATCCTTATAACTGCTTGAGATATATAGACTTATTCCTGTTTGGCAGATAAGGAAACAGAAGCACAGAGGCATTAAATGATGTCCTCAAGGCCACAGAGCTAGTAAGTGGTGGAACCAGAAGTTGAACCTAAGTAGTTTGAATAACAAAAATCACATTTAATTTATTGTTTTGGTTGTTTTTTTAAGGTAAGAAATCTCACTGCTTTGTTACCAGTTCAGGCAGTAAAACATGTAGACCGTTAGGAGAAAAAGAGGTTTACATAGAGTTTTATGAGCAATTGTAATGTAAAATATTATCCCATACTTCTAAGTTTTTCTGATTAAACTTACATATTTTTCCCCTAACCCACAGGAATATCGAAAACAGAAAAAAAAGTGAAATTGGAAGAAAAAAGCTCAACAGCATTTGGTATGAACAGAAAGTAATATTTAAGCAAAAGACTATAAAGCTTGACAGAGAGGGAGGACATAGTCTGCCCCTTACTCTTTACCAGTTAATGCTACCTTAGGTGTAAGTGATCATCTGTTTTAGTTCTTACTAGTGTTAGTCAGCTCCAGATACATGATTTATTAAACACATTATCTTGTTTTATATGTAACTTTTTTGTCAAGAGAGTCTCTTGCTTCCTCCGAAGGAACTTTTGTGTTTATGATCATCCCTAGTCAAAATTGTGGCTATTCAAAAATAGACCTCGATTTAATATGGTTGAGACTTTAGAGAATGGATGATAGATTAAAATAGTAATTTTTTCACACTTTCTTCTTCATTATGGTTTATAAAAACGTTATTGAGTTTTCTGCTATATTTTCTATTTCCTGTGCTGTAATGACTAAAAGTCACGAAATAATGGATGATAGTCTTAAATATACTGTAGATTAGTTAACTGGAGCTTGAATCACTGAAGTTGGTCAAATATGTTGGATAAATTATAGGCTAAACCATTGTGAGTTGGAGCAATAGCTAGTAGGATATATGTGATGATTTAATTTGAAATGTAGGATACTGCTCTAATATTTATTTTTTTAAGTACATATGATTGGGGAAAAGAATGCTTTACAATTTTGGAAAAATTAGTTTAATGAAGTATATTTTTTTTCCTCGTGTTCTTAGCCTTCATTGTTAAACACACAAAGAATGTAAATAAAGACTGGAGGAGTTGTTTATGAATTGATTTAATTATTTTTAAAGCTTATCCAAAGCAAAAAGTCCATCAGGTTTTTTGTTTTTTTTTTAATCTCCTAATTTATTCTCTCATTAAATTACATATGGAAATACTAAGTCTCTTCATTCAGGTCCTTTGTAAACAAACTATGGAGTTTAACTTCTTACCACATCAGGAAATTGAGAATATTACTCATTGAAAGGTTTTAACTACTGTCTGTGTTAACTTTAAGGTATCAGGAGTTGGGATTTCTCAGCACTGCTAATGAAGATCCCCTCTTATAGTCCAATAAGCTTATCAGGACTTCCAGAGTCATGACATGAACAGTTTAATTGAACCCATCCACTCTGGGCAGGTGACTGGAATAGCTGATTAAAACATAAATGCTGCTTTTAGGTTAACCACAAAGGAACAACTCAGGATCAGTCGTGATTGCTAAAGTATTCACTTTTATCTTTTAGGTAAGAGAAAAGAAAAAGATAAGGAAAGAAGAGAGAAGAGAGACAAAGATCACTACAAACCAAAACAGAAGAAGAAGAAAAAAAAGAAAAAGAAATCTAAGCAGCATGGTAAGTATACTGAGATGGTTATTCCCTCTTTTTTTAAAATTTGAAGTTTCCTTTGATTCCCCTTTTCTTTTACAAAATGGAGTCATGACAAGATCCCCGTGTTGAGAACTGAAAGGTTTCTGTAGCTTTCCTTTGACATTAAATTTCAAAAATATACTACTCTGTTTCACTCTGGCCTATAAATTAATTGTTGCAACTGATTAGACGTTTTTCCTTCCAGCATTATGGTAGACTCGATGCCCTGACCAAGCACCCTTTAGCATGCTCAAGTAATTATTCTCAGTCTAGAATTGTAGAGTTCCTTAAGTTAGCTTTCAAGAATGAGAGTGAAATGATATTTTTAGAAGAATTTGAGAAACCAACAGAATTTGGTATCAGCAAAGGCCATGTGAAGATGAAGCAGAAATCAGAGGGATGCAGCCCCAAGCCAAGGAGCCAGAGGAACCAGAAGCTGCAAGAGGCAAGGAAGGATTTGGCCCGGGGGCTTCCAGAGGGAGCACTTCCTTGTCAAGCCCTGATTTTGGACTTCCAGCCTTCAGAACTTTGAGAGAATAAATTTCTGTTGTTTTAAGCCACTAAATTTATGGTAATTTCTTATGGCACCCCTAGGAACAAACACAACTCCAAATTTATTTTAAATGATTTAAATAACTTTGCTGCCAAAATCAGGAGAGAATAATATGGGAAAGCACAGCCACACACTCTTTTTAGTTATGGATATAGATCCAAAATCCATAAATAAATGTTATGAAATGAAATCTAACAATGTGTTAAAAGGATATGACCACATAGGATTGGTATGAAAAATTGTATCAGAAAATTAGATGAAACTCAATTGTTAAAACATAGTGAAGTCTGTTTCATACGTGCTGTATTGGCACAACTAACTAGGTAGGTAATAGCAGATGTTGCTGAGGAAATGAAGGCAACTACACAACTACTGTGGGAAACAGATGGGGACCAGGGAGTAAGGTGACAATGTGTGTGCCATGTGGCCTAAAAACCCCTGAGGAAACTCACACGGTGCATCAAATATGAGAGTGTTCACAGCAGCACTGGGAGCAGCCCAGCTCTCCATCAAAAGTCATGCATTCCTTCAGCGGAATAAATAAATGAATTACAGCTACAGAATCTCAGGAACAAAATGGTAAGCTAAAAACCAAGTAACTGAAGAAAACAGAATATTTCACTTATATAAAGATAAAAAAGTTTTAAAACTAAACAGTGTATTTTTAAGAGATTCAACTGTGTGTGGGAAAAGCATAAAGAAAAACTAGAGAATGATGAACAAAAATTCAAGATAGTGGCTGGGCGCGGTGGCTCACACCTGTAATCCCAGCACTTTGGGAGGCCGAGGTGGGTGGATCACGAGGTCAGGAGATCGAGACCACCCTGGCTAAGACGGTGAAACCCTGTCTCTACTAAAACTACAAAAAATTAGCCGGGCTTCGTGGTGGGTGCCTGTAGTCCCAGCTACTTGGGAGGCTGAGGCAGCAGAATGGCATGAACCCGGGAGGTGGAGGTTGCAGTGAGCTGAGACTGTGCCACTGCACTCCAGCCTAGGCGACAGAACAAGACTCTGTCTCAAAAAAAAAAAAAAAAAAAAAATTCAAGATAGTGGTTGCCTCTAAGGTGGGGTAGGGCCGTTATCAGTTCAAACTGGAAAATGGTGCAAAGGGACCTTCAAAAATGATGATACTCTCTTAAACTGCGTGATCAGTACCTAAGTGTTTTGTGCTATTGATATTCTTTGTGTCATACCCATTTTTTCATATTTATTAGACATTTAATAAAACCAGTTTTAAAAAATACAAATCCAACTGGGCAGTTTTGTGGTTGGTAATCATTGTTGGTAAATTCTTCGGATTTTAACTCTCTCCATAGTCCAAAAATAACATTTAATTTTCTCACAGAATGTGAAGTTTTCACATTCTCGAATTCTAAAGCTGCCAGAGTAAATTTGAAGATACAGGATCAAAATGGGGTTCAAAGCTTGAAACCGCTTTCCAGAGAGTCTTGAACATTTCCGGTCACTTCTATGTGTGCCTTGCTCCTCACTCCTTTCCCTTCTGCCCACCCCCCCATCACCTCTTCATATATAACTGTGGAATTCAAGCTAGGAATGATGTAGAGGTAGGAAACTCCGGAGTTTGGTAAACAAAAACTATTCGCCATGAACTCATTTGATTACTGAATACCCATCTGTGAGCGGTATGTCACAATACAGAAATGAGAGAAGCTCAGGCAGCAAATAAAACTTCCAGATGAACTCCCACCTGACCAAAGGCTCAGAGGGGATTTGCCTAGCTTAGGTGTTCCAATGGAGACCTGCATTGTCAGTGCGGAATGGCCAGCTATTTCAGGTTATCTTATGGCACAGCAACAAACTGTGTTCTGTTCTAATATTTAGTAGCAGACACAGAATCTTATATACAAAATACCTGTGAAAGTGGGGAAAAAGATAACAGCAGCTGATACAAAACAAAATAAGGGGCCCACGCTTGGCAGCAAAATATGAGGGCTAGAGCTTAAGAGAAGGCAGGAAATTGTAACTTGAGAGAAGGAAGAGCAATTAGGATTAATAGAGGAAAAATGGCCAAAAAAAACTTGCACCTTAGAATTGTGACCAGCCCTTAACTATGTAACCCGTTACAAAGAGCCATTAAAACATACTTTAAATGGTATATATTTTTATTTTTTAATGAAAAAGAAAACCTTATATATTTGTTTACATTTTGAAATCAGGCTTACAAATGAAAATCTTAACTTTGTAAATAAGAGTCCCGGTAAGATGCACAGAAACATTGCTATTTATAAACAGCAGGTGTTGAGTTTGGTAATCACTGTCATCTTTGTAATTAATTATTGCATTTGAGGAGAGTTTATTCTGAGCTATTTACTTTATCTTAGAAATGGCACTTTTCCCCAGATGGTTAAATTAGAAGAGTGGTCTTTAAGCGGGAAATACAGGATTTGAAGTAACTTTGAAATTTTAAAGACATCTTAATGTTAAAGAATTGACATTATTACTGTATGAGGCTTCTAGTATGTTTTTTAGTCTATAGTTAGCACCATGAGGGAGTTTCAAAATTCTTTCTTTTATTTACCACTCAACATTATTTTATATATCCTGCTGGTACTTATGTACCCAAAACTAAGCATTTTATAAATATTATTACTTCATTTAATCCTCATATTAACCCTTTACAATAGGATCTGTTATCTCCATTTTACCAACAGTTAACTGAGAGAGAGTGAGAAAGAGAGCTCTCCAGCTCTCATAGCTAGCAAGCGGTGAAAAGCAGATTCATTTCAAATCCAAGCAGTCTGACTTGCAAGTCTGAATTTTTAACTTTAATCACCATGTTATGTTATTAATACCTGAAATACTGTTTATCAAACTATGTATTCTTCTCTTCAACAAGTTTTTACTTGTTTCTATTGGCATACTAAGTTCTTGTCCCTATCTGTTATTTTAATGCAGTTATGCAAAGTAATAATTTAGTTGTTTTTTATTATTTTATGAGGTAGTAGGTTATGTTTTGATTAACAGAATTGGTTTACAAGACATAATACTAACATTGTGTTTAATTTGTGTGTATGAGAAGTCACCATGTTGGGATTTAAGAGTGTCATCTTTGCCAGTTTTTAGCTTTGTTACTTTGAGCAAATCACTTCATCTGTCTTTCATGTGTCTGTAAATATAAGGATACTGCAGGCATACAGAGATTAAAAAGAAATAGAGTTAGAAGTGAAAGAGAATTGAAAGCATTACATAGTAAAAAAGATTCCTTCGAGGAGCTTGTAAGTCATTGAAGTATATAGTAAGAGAGATAAGCATATGTAAATCTCTACCAAGAAGGTCTGATATTTGTGGTAAGAGTGGTACAAAATAAACGTTTAAGCTAGAAAAGTTGGCACGATCAAGGAAGGGACTTTATGTAGGAGACTACTTCTGATCTAAGCCTTGAAACATAACAGACTTTTATTCATAATAGCCAGAGGGAATTGAAGTAGGGAATACAGACAGGGTGCAGAATGCCAAGTTTTACCTATTAAATATCAGCCATGTTTTATTTTAGCGCAAAATTGAGGTTTCTTTCATTATTTTTACAATCAGATTCTGCTTCTACTTTTACTTTTGCTGAAAGGGCAATATATAATGGAGTTGATAAGAAGGCAGCCTTGAAGGTTTAGTATAGGGATTCACATCCTGCCCGTATCACTTATAGCTAAGTGACCTTTGACAGGTTATTTAAATTCTCTACATCCCAATTTCCTTTCTTCTAAAATAAATGATAATTGATAGTTTTATTGCATAGATTTATTATTCGAATTAAATAAAGTAATCATTGTAAAGTACTTGATACAGTACTTAGCATTTAATAAATGCCCTTTCCATGTCTGGGCCTAAGTAATATGGTGTTGGGCATACTGTGGTTATGGTGAGGCCACTGGAGTCAGAATAGCGTAGTGCTGCGCAAAGACTGCTGTAATCTGACCGCATCAGCATCATCTGGGAGTTTTTTTTTTTTTTTTTTTTTTGAGACGGAGTCTCGCTCTGTCGCCCAGGCTGGAGTGCAGTGGCGCAATCTCGGCTCACTGCAAGCTCCACCTCCCAGGTTCACGCCATTCTCCTGCCTCAGCCTCTCCGAGTAGCTGGGACTACAGGCGCCCGCCAGCACGCCCGGCTAATTTTTTTGTATTTTTAGTAGAGACGGGGTTTCACTGTGGTCTCGATCTCCTGACCTCGTGATCCGCCCGCCTTGGCCTCCCAAAGTGCTGGGATTACAAGCGTGAGCCACCGCGCCCGGCCGGAGTTTTTCATTTCCAGTGTACTGGAGATGAGGCCCAGGAATCTGGGGTTTAACAAGCTTGCCAGCTTGTGCACCCTTTAAATGTTGAAATACACCGATATCACTTGTTTGTTAAGAGTACAGCTTCCACAGTCAGGCTGCCTGGGTTTGAATGTTGGCTTTGCCATTGATAGTTGTATATTCTTGGGCAATTTACTTCATCTGTCCTGCCTCAATTCTTTACTAGCAGTCCTACTTCCCTCATTAGATGCTTGTGAGGAGTAAAAGAGTTAATACACATAAAGAACTGAAAATTGCATTTGGCACATAGAGAGCCCTCAGTCAGTGTTGGTTGTGCCATGGTATTTATGATGATGAGTGTAAGTTTCCCATTGCTGCTGTTGCAAATTACTGCACATCACTGGTTTAAAAAAAATACGTATTTATTATCTTAAAGTTCTAGAGGTCAGGAGTCCAGAATGGGTCTCTCTGGGTTAAAACCAAGGTATCAACAGGGCTCCATTTTTCTCTGGCGGCTCTTAGGGACAGTCTGTTTTCTTGCCTCTTCTAGTTTCCAGAGGCTTCTGCATTTCTTGGCTGTTGTCCTGCTTCCATCTTCAAAGTCAGCAGTGGGCCAGTCTTTCTCATATTGTTTCACTCTCACGTCATCTCTTCTGCCTCCATCCTTTCACTTCTAAGGACCCTTGCCATTACATTGGGCCCACCCATATAATCCAGGGTGCTCTCCCTGTTGTAAGGTCAGCCGATTAGCAACCTTAATTCCACTTTTCCACATATCTTAGCCTATTTAAAAGTTCTAGGGTTTAGGACATAGACATTTTTGGCAGACTATTCTGCCTCCCACAACTGCCAACTTCAAATGGATACCTAGTACAGACCAGTGTGTCTCTTATAAGCTCACTTTTCCACTCTCTGTCTTTCCTTTTTCCCACTCGTTTCCGCCTCTCATTTCCACCTCTCATGTATTCCCTAACCTGCGTCACTTGACATCCTTTTCCTCACAGAGTTGAGGAGACAGACATCATCAGGTGGGAACTTGCTCATACTCTATCCACCACATCTGCATGCTTACATGAAAATATTCGTCTTCTTAGCCTCTATTAAAATGGAGGGAATGTGTGCTTTTCTTAATCTAGCATTTCTCACCATTGCCATCCCCCTTTCCCACATCTTAAGGTTCATGTAGGTGATGTGTAAGATTTCCCATCTTACAGAGCCGTCTTCTAAACTTCTGTTTCTTCTCTGGTTTCTCCACTTTGCATTTACTCTTCAGCCCCATCTCAGACCTACTTTTGTTGCCTTGTTGCTCAAGCATAAACCTGGAAATCAATCTTGATAATGCCATCTTAGCTCTCGGCCTCCAGTCTATAACAGCACTCCATAGTCCTTGAAATCTTCCCCTTAGTTGCCGTCACCCAAGTTCTGAGCCACCAACCTTTCTTGCCTGGACTACTGCTGTAGCCTCTGAACTGTCCCCCCACTTCTATGTGTGCCTTCCTGCACTCCATCCTCCACTCCACAGCTAGAGTGATCCTCTGGAAATGAAACTGTCACATCTTGCTCCTCCTCCATACAAGCATTGAATGACTTTTTATTGCATTAGGGTAAAACTTAAAAAAAAAAAAGCTAATCTGGCTCCTGTCACTGTAGCCCTGTTTCTCCCTTATTCACTGTGTTCCAGCCAGTCTTACAGCTTGCCAAATGTGGCATGCACTCTTCAGCTTCAGAGCCTTCCCACATGCCTGGAATCACACCCCCACCTTCTTTTTTCCTTCCCTCACTATACCCTCAACTCTCCAGTAAGCTGCGTATGGCCTCTCCCCCTGCAAACATCTGTGGGACTCATTACAAAACTGAGAAAAACAGAATTTTTACAGAGTTCTTCCAGGACTAGTTAATTACCTTCTGTGATTTTTTACTTGAAAAATTTATTGATCAGATTATCACTATATAATTGGTGTGCCAGACATCAGGAGAACGTCTTTACGAATTGTGAGGAAGAAAAAAGGTGAATTTCCATCTTGCATATCTTTTTTCCTCTTCAACTTTTATTAGGTTGGTACAAAAGTACCTCAATTACTTTTGCACCAACCGAATAAGTTCTGGGGTACATATACAGGATGTGCAGGTTTGTTACACAGGTAAACGTGTGCCATGGTGGTTTGCTGCACAGATGAACCCATCACCTAGGTGTTAAGCCCAGCACGCATTAGCTATTCTTAATGATGCTCTCCCCCACTTCCCACAGGCCCCAGTGTGTGTGGTTCTTCCCCATGTGTCCATGTGTTGTCATCTTGCATATTTTACTGCAGACATAGTTGTGATTATAATGGAGAGAGAATGTGAAATAATCCTTTTTCACCTCTGTAATACTTCACAAAAGTTTACCGGTACCAGTTAGAACCTGGTGCCCCCTACTACGTATATATTGTCTGGGGTATATTTGTTTCCCAAGTGTTCTTGCTAAACCCAGTTCATCAGATACATATGTAGCTTTTCATGGATGAGAAGCGAAAGTGGTAGCATGATTATTTGATGTATCCTGAAACATAACTTTTGTTATTTTTATAGTGACCTTAATTATCTGACACTTTATTAATATTTCTTTCTGTATCTTATGTTGCAGACTATTCAGACTATGAAGACAGTTCCCTCGAATTTTTGGAAAGGTGCTCTTCTCCACTAACTCGATCTTCTGGGAGTTCTCTGGCTCCACGAAGCATGTTTACGGAGAAAACTACAACCTATCAGTACCCAAGGGCAATTCTGTCCGTTGATCTTAGTGGTGAAAGTATGTGTAACCATGTGATGGTTAAAACAAGACTTACAATTCCTAAATGTGTAACTGAGAATAAAACATACTCTGTTAAGGGCACACGATTTAAAAACTTGTTAGCTAAACTAATATGAAAGTCTTGATGTGAGAAATTTGAGCTACTTTTTAATTTATATAAAGTTAAATTGGCTTTATACTTATTGGTGGAAGAGAGTCATAAGGAAAATATTACTAGTGTATATACTTCTGTAGGTTTTTGTACATATATTTTTATATTCTTCACTATCAACTGACAGAGTAGGTATTATTCACATTTGATATGTAAACAAGCCGAAACTTACAGGTAAGTAGCTTTTCGGCTTAGCTAGTGTTAGAATTAAAACTCTAACCGAGGTCTGCCTTAACTCCATAGATAATGCTTTCTTAAATAAATATTTATGGTAATCTTAAAAGTATACTTTGAATTCCCAGTCAGATACATCTGTAACCAAAGTCCTGAGATGTAGTCAGACAACTGATTTAAACACAGGCAGGAACTAAGCACCCTTAGGTAGTCAGAAGTCCACGTCAGCAGTGAAGGGAGCACTGGAGTTCAAATCTGTTAGACTTTCCTGCAGGTCCAGTCCTGACAGTGGAAAGTGTTGAAGACTCTTACCTTGCTTCCAATATTATAAGCAATAGGAAGAGAGATCCCAGCTCTAAACATTGAGGGCTGTGGCGTAAGAGTAGAGCTGTAATGCAGTAGCGACCAGAGTCAGAGAGTGAGGAATAAGGGACGGGGCCTTCAGCATAAGTACAACCTAGGATCCTCATGAGTGAGCTCACTTCCTGCCTTTTTCTTTCTTCTGACTGACCTCGATGGTGGATACTAGGTTAAATGTTTGCTTTTGCACTGTTTGCTTCCAGGTCTAAGTCCTCCCTGGCTCGTTATGGAGAAAGCATTTTCTTTCCTTTATAGCACATGACACTTGTGACATTTTATTTTTAGAAGCTTGACGTATGGGAGGGGATTAAAAAGAAGTTACCACCACTCTTTTCCAGCAAATACAAGTCTGCTTTTTCCCACGATTCAGTGGTTCTTCACCCCTGGTGAACCTTACAGTCATTGCTGTGGTTGTTTTAAACTATACTGATCATGGATCCTACCATGAGGCACAATTGAATGAGATTTCTGGAAGGATCCTGGCAAGATACAACTTGTAGGTGATTCTATGGAGAAGCAGAGGTTGATAATCACATTAAGAACATCCTTACGGTGAATCGTCAAGATCTGAAGATTATCTCTTGCTATAGAGAGATGGAGAATAGAGGTTATATCTAGGCCAGTTGTGGTGCTGAAACAAGAACCCTTGAAAGAACATGAAAAGAGCCATAGATGTGTACTCTCTGTTCTTCTTAGTCTCTGCCCTGCCCTTATGATCAAGTAGTAAGTCAGGAGAAAGAAAAGGAATATTAATAAGGTCTTAGGCCAGAAATTCTCGATGTTAGCATGTGTCAGAACTGCCCGGAGAGTGTGTTAAAACACATTTCTGGGCCTCACCCTCAGAATTTCTGAGTTCCAGGAAGTTCCCAGGTGATGATAATGTTGCTGATCAGGAAACCACACTTGCAAAATGCTGTCTCAGGAAATAGCAATGACAGTTTAAGGGGTAGTTGTTGGATGGCAACAGCTGTTCTTGTGGCCACTCAGTTGGAGCCATTGTCTAAGTGGCTATTCAAGTGTAAGGGGGAACTTTTATTTGCTTCTTACATAACTTTCAGCTCTGTCATCCATTTTACTCAACTTCCAAAACTCAGCTAAGCATAAGTTTAATGCTTGGGAGTTATTCAAACTAGATTTTCTGGAGAATATGATAAATTTGCTTGCTAACACCATAAAACTGGTAATCTTTGCCATGCAAGTATATGTGAGATACAGTAATTCCTTTCAATGATATAATTTCAAATTAATTTTTATTTATTTATTTATTGAGGCAAGGTCTTGCTCTGTTGCCTAGGCTGAAATACTATGGTGTGATCGTAGTTCATTGCAGCCTCAAACTCCTTGGCTCAAGCAATCCTCTTGCCTCAGCCTCCTGAGTAGCTAAGACTACCAGCACAGGTCATCATGCCTAGCGAATTATTTTTGCTTTTGTAGAGATGAGGTCTTGCTTTGTTGTCCAGGCTGGTTTCTAACTCCTAACTTAAAGTGATCCTCTCACCATGGCCTCCCAAAGTGCTGGGATTACAGGTGTGAGCCACTGTGCCCGGCCCATTTAATACTGTTTATATGCTACAACAGTGTTTGAAACTGTTTTATCCACATTCCAATGAACTTGAGAAAGCCCAAAAGAAAATTTGGATTTAAGCCAGCAAGATTATGGATGGGTGAAATTTTCCTCTTTAGGTTCTTTTAAAACAAGTTATACTGTTCATACTAGATTTTCCATATCTAGTTGATTTACTAGCTCCATGAATGTTTTCAGATATTTCTCTATTATCTATTTCTGCTGACCTTCCTTCCGTATGTCCCTGTGACTTCAAAGAGAAGAAAACTTTATTTATTTTTCTATAAAACATTAATCAACAACAAAACATTCAAAAACATTGAATCAAGAAAAAAATAAGCAAGATTAGAAGCTGATAGAGGAAACACTAAGTCATGTGAAATATATAGAATATAAATAGCGTGAATTTTTAAAGTTCAAATCTGTTCAACTTTGGTCTGATCTGATTAAGTCTGAAAATAAAATATTCTCTCTCTGAGCCTCTCCTTAGTTCTTCTATAAACATTCTGGAGTGGCTGTATTATATATCAGGCCTCATTCTAATCACTGGGGATGTAGCATTCAACAATGCAAAGTTCTTGCTGTCATGGACTCTGATATTCTAGTAAGAGAAGACATGATAAGCAGGTGAAGGGATCACTCAGAATGTGGTCGGGGGGTAGGATGTGAGGTAGGAAGGTGCTCTGCTGATTAGCCTCTGTCAGGAGCTCACACAGCAGTATACGATGTTCTGTTTCTCATGATGACTCAGTTTTCCTAACATTTCTCCATCCAAACTACTGCAAAAATTTTAGTGTTCCGTCATCATTTATTTTCCTTTGTTCTAAATAAAGATTCCCCCGTGTCTGTCTCAAATTTTCTTTTCCTCAGTAACCTGAGCAAAATGGTAGGCTTCGGCATTGCCACTATCATACACACACGCCTCAAACCTGCATATAAATTGAGTCGTATGTAGTAGTCATCCATATAGTCTAGTTTCTAGGATATGCTTAATCTAAAAGGATATTTTTACCAAGACAAAATTAATACATTTTAAAAATCCCTTGGGGAACTCATGGTTCCAGTTTTAAGAAATACTGGTAAAGTGATTAAGAACACAGGCTTGAGAATCAGGCATTCCTGGTATTCCGTTGGTTTTCCCACTCCATGGCTCCTTTTCTCAAGCAAGTTATATATCCTGTGTTTAAAGTGCTTAACATAGCACTGTGTGCTTACTAAGTGCTATAGTAGTTGATGATGCTGATACTGTCAATAATGGTATTGTTGATTTTAGACCCTAGGCAAGCTCCTTTACCTCTCTGAAGTTGTTTATAGTACGAATAATAAAACCCGTCCTCTTTACAATCCAGAGTTTTTTTTTTTTAAGTGATTTTTCAAAAAGCACTTTATTAATCCAAAAAAGAAAGAAGAAAAAGAATGAAGATCAGTGGTGTGCTAGAGCCAGCTTGTGCTGGCTAATGGGGGCTTACTACACACACCTGTCCCCAGGTCCACGGACAGTGGTGTCACACTGATAGTATGAAATCACAAGGGGACAACTCAGGGTTTTTATGAGGGTCAGAAGGGATAATGTATGTGAAAGTGTATGGAAACTATGCAAATTTAAATTATTGACATCAGCCTTAGCCATAAATTCTGTAAGCATGAAGTCTAAAAGATACTTTGAGTTACTTATAATAGTGTATACTATAAGATGTAAAGCAGTCATAATTACCTAAGCTTCAAAAATCTTTTGTTTCTATGTCCAGAGACAAGTACAGTACAGTATTCTTATTTGTTTGCTCCCCTTTTTAAAATGTTTCATAGCTTATGATCGCTTCTCATAGCTCCTTTCTTTATGAAAAATAACATGAAAATAGAAAAGTTGTGCTAAGTATACTTTTTGTATATATTCTAGACTTATCAGATGTAGACTTCCTAGATGATTCTTCAACGGAGAGTTTGCTCCTGAGTGGGGATGAATACAATCAGGACCTTGATTCAACCAATTTTGAGGAATCTCAGGATGAGGATGATGCTCTTAATGAAATTGTGCGATGTATTTGTGAGATGGATGAGGAGAATGGCTTCATGATCCAGGTAATTAGTTAACCTCTCTTCCCTATAATAATGAGTTAGTTGTTTCAGGTGCTCAGCAAATGCATCACGGTGTTTTATTTCTTTACTAACTGTACTGCTGCAGATAGTGGTTTCTAACTTACTATGTGGAAAATACTCATAGTAATGATTAGGAGATTTCCTCATTAAGTAAAGTAGACAATGTTCTTATTTTAGCGTCTCTCTTCCTTTTCTAGGGTATATAGTACAGTGCCTTCAAACTGAAACTCTTTAGATTGATTAGGGTGGTAAGCCTTCACATGAAAGGGCAGGCTACAGCAACCTTTCTCTTCCTCATCTGCATTCATGTTAATTATTATAATAATTAATAATTTATAGTCACCCTTCACTTGTCAGTGATTAAAACATAAAAATGTCCAGTATTCTTAAAGGAAAAATTTTGTTGCAGGAGTTAACAACTTCTTCTTGTAGGAAAGGTATCTTTAAGATAAAAGGAAAGCATAACCCAAATTTTGTGATGCCAGAAGATTTGGAGATGTTAGTTGAGAGCATGAAGAAAGAGTAATCTTTTTTCCTCGCATTTTTCTGTGGTTTTATGGAGGGAACTACGAATTTATAACTTTACCACAGAAGTAGTACTTTAATAGATCATTGCTATAGACACTGCTACCAACTTTTTTTCCCCTAATTTCTGCATTTTAATAAACTATTTTAAGAGTTTTATGATATGATTGCCTAAATATCAGTGGGAATTAAATGAGAGAAATTATGACTTTTTTATGACTTAAGTACTTGATCAAAGCATATTCTAATAGGTGCAACAAAAGAAAATTCGTGAAGTAGTTGACCATTTCAAAGATAAAATTCATCTTAAGTCATGACTTGATTTTGTTGTGTCGAATAAGAATGGAACTGATAGTGACAGTAAGAAGCCAAGCCAGCCAATTCAAAGAAAGGACATGTATCTTTATTCCTAGCTTATTCCTAGTGAGGATCGGGTGACTGTAATACTCCTCTGTTTTCTGCAGTGTGAAGAGTGCTTGTGTTGGCAACACAGCGTGTGCATGGGGCTGCTGGAGGAGAGCATTCCAGAGCAGTATATCTGCTATATCTGCCGGGACCCACCAGGTAAGGCTTTCTGTGCCGTGCTGATTGCCAGGATGCCTCTATGTCTCCTCCAGGATTCCAGAGTTTATCAGCTGTGTTCACTACCACTACAGCAAGTTCTCACATGATGTCATTGATAGGTTCTTGGAAACTATGACTCCAAGTGAAACAGCATGCTGTATGCCATAGGAACTTAACTTGTATGTATCAATTAGCTTATAGTACAATTCATTTCATTATTCAGTGTGCCAGTTTCCAAGAACCTATTGATTACGCTTAGTGAGGACTCACTGTACTTCTTGGTCAATTAGACTCAACTTCCATATTAAAATTTTAGAATATTTTTTCACCGTTACATTTTTATTTTCCACATTGATTACTTAGACAAATACATTAGCATATATTTATCAACAAAATTACTATCCTACTGGAAGGGAAGAGGTGTAACTTTTTCCTGGAGAAGAATTAGCCTCTGTCTGTTCCTCTGTATCCATTTCTAGCTAGGCTTATTTGTGGCAGTCAGAGTAGATCTGCATTCTGAACCTGCATGCTACTGACCTGGCAGTTCTGCATGTTCGACTCATTGTAGGGCAGGTGGAGTCTTAGAACACTACCTATGATGCCTTTATTTTACTGATGAGGCAGACTGAGATGAAATCTATGCCTTTTTAGTCTCAATCCACCATGCTGTCTACTTGGTGCCTTCTTCTATGCTAGAGGATCTTCAGATAGCATATTCTGCATATTGAATTTAACCTCAGCCTCCAGGCAGGAAATAACTAGGTTTTCTCAAATAATAGGCATGTGGTGAATTGGTCCCATGACTATTGGAAAAAAAGAAAAAAGTCACAATAAATCACAAAAAAGTCACAGTAAGAAGCAAGAGAATTAATTATTCCATATGAATATAGACATTTGTTCACTCACCAACATTTATACTGTTCATTATTCATTGTATTTATTCAATAACAAATGTAGACATTTGTTATTTATTCAGAAGCGTTTATTGGATGGCTTCTATTTGCCACTGTGGTGAGATGATTGATTTAAACCATGCCTTCAACTGGCTAGTAGTATAGTATGGGACACAGGCACATAAACACCTGATTGTAATAGGATCTAATTTGTATTAACATGGAGGATATGAAATTTCATAGGATTCTGTGGAATCACAGACATGGGGGAAGGGTTCCTATTCACTCAACTAGAACTCTATGGTTCATCCAATTCAAAACAAAGGTTAGTGAGAGAAATAACCCCTGTCTAGTTTTTATCCAGCCCTTTGAGCCTTTTTAGAGGACAGATGATGACTACAAAAAAATTGAAAGCGGTACACTCAAGGTTCCCTTTGCAAGTGTCATCTGCCACTGACCATGTCCTTAATGGTGTTTCTTCTCCTGGGTGGGCAGGAATGCTGAAGGTGTGGAGGAGCTCTTCCTGCACCAGTTCCTCAGAACGCTGTCTTACTCTTTTTGAATCTGCTCCTAGTGCTAGAGCTTGCCTTGCTTCATGAGCAACGTTAGTAGGGTAGCAGTTGATGAAAAATCCGAATAAGTGCAATCCTCTGTGATTTAATATCAACTTCATCTGCAGGTCAGAGGTGGAGTGCAAAATATCGTTATGATAAGGAGTGGTTGAATAATGGGAGAATGTGCGGGTTATCATTTTTTAAAGAAAATTATTCTCATCTCAATGCCAAAAAGATAGTTTCTACACATCACCTGCTTGCTGATGTCTATGGTGTTACAGAAGTGCTACACGGGCTACAGCTGAAGATTGGAATACTAAAGTAAGTGAAGGGCAGCAAAGGGAGGGTCACACTTCAGTGGACATTTTAATTCAAACCAACACTGTCGGCGTTTTGATGGTCCAGAGTAACAGTTTGGAGGAGAGAACGGCTATTTGAATAAAGTTTCATTTTTAAAAATAAGGAAAGATTAACAACCTCTTGGATGCGTTGGTGCTTCCTGTCTATTCTCTTAGAATGTGTAAGTGTGGTTAAAGGTAGATATAGCATCTAGTATTTCAGTACATTTTAGCTCCTGTCCCACTGTTTGGTATGCTTACCATATGTGCAAAATTAAGTGCAGTTGCTGTGGTGAACCCTATACGTTGTGTCCTCCTTCAGGAATGCTATCAAGATGAAATAGATTCTAAGCAGGGTGAGTATTTTTTTTTTTATAAAGATTGATTTAAAGGTGATGAAGGGAGCCTTCACAAACCGAATTCACTTCTCTACTGTGCACCAAATATGTTAGTCATCCCATAGAATTTTATCTTAAACGAGTCTTTAAAGAACATATCAGAATATTCTTGAAGTCCTTATTTCCAGTCCTTCCTAATGCCTGACTGGAATTCTTCTTTAAAAGAACAAACAAACAAAAACCCACATTTTAAGTAAAAACAGGATGATTCACTGGTTCTTCACAAGATTTTCTTCATTTGGATGCACTTGCCTCGGCCAGAAATTTGCCCCATCCTCTCCTTCCCTTCCCATCCTTGTGTCTTTCACGTCCCATCCATTGCAATTTGTGAACATTGTTCAGTCCGTTCCTCTCTCACTTCTCACTGGTACTGTCTCAGCCAGGTTGTTACATTTCACATGAACGATTGCCATGCTTGTCCATTCTCTGTGGCTTCAGCCTTGTACTCTATCAGTTCATTCTTTGTACTGCTGCCAGTGTAAGCTGAGTAAAAGATAAATATCAGCTTGTCTTTCTCCAACTTAATGTACTAGAGCATCTTCCTGTTGCCCAATGGACTGAGTCCTTCCATGACATATACTCTGTCTACCATTTTGTTGCCACATAATCCCTGTGCTTTTTCCCCCACACGTCCCAGCTATCCCAAATCATAAGCCCTAAATGAAGTAAGTTTTTCCATCACTCTAGGCCTTTACGCACACCCAGGATAAGCTTCTACCACTAGTGCCCCTAGCAGATGCCTTTCATAATTACCTGCCCAACTAGAGTTGACCATGTTCTTCTTGGCAAACTCCACGCATACTTGTGTCAGGCACTTTGGTATGCTTAATTTTTTTATGCCTGTCTCCCCTTACTAAGTCATGGGATCCTTTAAAATAGAGCTTGTGTCCTATTCATCATTTTGTCTCTAATTGATAGTGTAGGGTAAGTACTCAGTAACTATTTGTTGAATAAAATTTGCTTCAGTTTTTTATCATGAGCCTGAATATGAATTTGTTTTTTAAAAGGCCATGTAAGTGCTAAGACTTAAGGGAGGGAATAATTTATTAGGTCTTTTTTTAAAACCTGATTTCCTTCTTGGTATCAGTATGAGTTTCTCTGCATTCATAATTTTGCCAGGGATTTTAATTGGGCCCTTTCTGTTTCATATACTTATAGACCCTCTTTATGTTAATATTTTAAATCATAATATCTGTTAGTATGTACGATTTATTGAAAGTCCTACACGTCATGTGCTTTCATGTGATATTTCATTTAATCCTTATAATAAGCTACTTCATTTCATTGTTGGGTAGTGAAAGACATAGATTTTGTAACTTGTTCAGGTTTCTCTATGGCACAACAGAATTCAACCCCTTGGACTATTGGACTACAGTGCCAGCTTTTCTTCTACTATGCCTTTTACCGATTGAGTGTTTTAGTATTTTCTGAATATTAAATTACTAGGGATTCAAATGATAAAATTTATAATTTCAGAAACAATACTTGAGTATTATTGGAAGAGAACTAATTTGACTCAGTATGTATCTAATTTGGAAATTATTAATATGCAAACATTATTGAGCCTTTTGAGAGGTTTGTATCTCCCAAATGTCCTTTCACTTCAGCTCTGATGATTGGATTCCGGTTTTACTTACTGCAGAATTAACTGTACAATATCATGCTTACATGTTCAGTGAGGATGAGGTTAATGGGCGTTATCAAAGATTGTTGATGGGGTTGTAATTAGTATAATCCCTTTTGAGGTCCCTTGGGTAGTACCTATCAAAATAAATGTGCATGTTATCCAGCAATTCCATATCTAGAAATTTATCTGAGTGAAATATTCTGACTTGTGTGCAAAGATACACACAGGTACACAAACATATAACAATAGGGAATTGGTTGGCTCGACTGGTACATTCGTAACTGTTCAGCCCTAGAGTAAAATAAGGGAAATCTATCTGTATGACATGATATGGCAAGATGCCCATAGTCTGTTACGTACAAAAAGGCAGATTGTATGTGTCCTGGTTGTGTCACAGGAAGATGTGTATACTTATCCATTTAAGAACTAATTTTAGGTATACAGAAAAAGTCTGGAAGATTATACCTCAGTTATTTATGTTTGCCATGGGAGAGGAAATTTTTACTTTCTGTGCATTTATATTTAGGATTTTTGTCATCAGGAATTATCACTTTTTGACTGAATAAAAGTTTTTAAAATATGCTCACATTAAAGGTTTTCAAATTTTACAATGAAAAAATGACAATGAAAAATCAGTAGAAAAAGAAATGCATGTATCAAATGATGATGTGAACTATCAACACAATTAAATTTGTTATTGCTTTTCTGAGTATTGTTTATTTAATTGAGAAGATTCAAATTTTAGATGAAATCCTGGAGGGAGTTAACTTAAAGATTACCTTTGCTTTTGTCTTGAGTCCTAGATGTCCTCCTAACCTAGTTCTGAAATAGATTATTGTATTCAGCTTGTTAATAGATTTTTTTTTTTTTTTCTGAACTGCTGTTTTTCCAACTTTGTTTTAAGGAATAAACATCATCCTGACCTTCATCTCTGGGCTTGTTCTGGGAAGCGAAAAGACCAAGATCAAATAATAGCTGGGGTGGAGAAAAAAATAGCTCAAGACACAGTTAATCGAGAAGAAAAGAAATATGTACAGAACCATAAAGAACCACCTCGTTTGCCCCTAAAAATGGAAGGAACTTATATAACAAGTGAGCATAGCTATCAAAAGCCACAAAGTTTTGGTCAGGACTGTAAATCTCTCGCAGACCCTGGGAGCTCAGATGATGACGATGTTAGTAGTTTGGAAGAAGAACAAGAATTCCACATGAGAAATAAAAACCGTTTACAGTACTCAGCAAAAGAACACGGAATGCCTGAAAAGGTAAAACTAGTTCATTTTTCTTTGCTTGGAAACTATGATAGAACAACAAAGGAAAATTTTATAAAATAAGACATACTGAATTCCCAGATTTTACTTCTATTTCCAAGTTCCCCAGTACCTTGTTAAAGTAAGGAGATTTTTTTGTTTTCTCTACAGGAAAACACTGGCCATTTGAACATTTGATTATCTTCTAATTCAGAATTGTAGTAATTCAATAAACTGTTACTCTAACAAAAGTTTCAATTGTATAAGTACATTTAGATGCTTCTAAAAAATAAACCACATTGTATTCAAAACAAAAATGTCTGTGTGTAAGAATGTGAAAGTACATATGGGTGTAATGATTTGTCTTCCTCTTTATGTGAGTTAGATAAAAGGTGGCACTCTGTCTTTTTAAAAAATTTTAGCATGTTTGTCAGTTCATCCCACTATTCAGTAAGCTGAATTCTGACAGACCTATGTGCATTGGACATCTGTAAACTTACTTCCTGTTCACTGGGATTATCTTAGAAATGTACCTTTATTTTTTACTGATTTTCAATTAATGAGGCCACTTTAAAATTAGTTTTTTTTATTTTTCTGCATTCCTTAACAAGTAATTATTGTAAATAAGTACTTAACTGAATTGGAATGTTTGTGTTTCGTATCATAAAGTTTGTGGTAAGTTATTTTGTTTAATTAATATTCCTTGTGCAAAATGAGTTATCTCTGGCAAATCTAAACGCACATTGTGTGTCTGTGTGTGTGCGCGCGCGTGTGTGTGTGTGTGTGAGAAGCAGTTTGTACTTTTGAAACTTGTAAAAGGTTTTTGCCTTTCCCTCCCCTCATTGATTTACTGTACTATAACAGTAAAGTCCAGTCAATAGTTAATTAGATTTTATACTGGTCTTTGGAAATGCTCTTGATTTCTTTTCATCATTGCTTTCCCCTCTTATGTCCACTTATATCACCAGTTGAGATTAACTGAGGAAGAGGCCAGTCTAAATTAGTCAGGAATTCTAATTACAGAGTAGAATTAGTGACTTCATTTATTTAGTGCATTTTATTGAAGCCTTCTTGCCTATGTAGCACCATGCGAGGCATAGTGGAGGGAGGTGATGGGTGCATCTGCTCTTAAGAACCACCAGCTGGAATTTGGTTATGTAGCAGTACTTCTTTAAAGATATCCTAGGAGTCAGATTGGATCTCACTAACTGTTACCAGTGATGAGGTGTTTCATGTATCCTTACCTCAATGACTGCATTTCATCCCGTTCTTTGTGTTTATTTTCCAATGGTCCTTTGGAGAAGAATCCAGCTGAACGGAATACAGTATTTGTTTATAATGATAAAAAGGGCACCGAGGACCCAGGAGACTCACATCTTCAGTGGCAGCTCAATCTCCTTACACACATAGAAAATGTGCAGAATGAAGTTACCAGCAGGATGGACCTAATAGAAAAAGAAGTCGATGGTAATTTAAGAAAGAACTAAAATACAGTTACTATAGTGAATTTATTGTTACTATGAAGAAGTTACTTAAAATTCTTAAATTATGGGATGAAAACTGCAGATACTTTCCATACCGATGGGGCTTTATTACTCCCTTTGTATTGTATTTGACACATTTGGGATCTTTTACGCTTAAAACAATATGACTGGGTGTGATCTTAGGTTGTTTTTATTTTTTTAAGGTGGATATTTATTAAATACTGTCTATCTGCCAGCCTCCAGATAGATCACTTATGGAATAAATTTATTAGTTTCATTCAACTAAGCTTTCTTTGGAAGCCAGCATAAGGAATTTAAGCATGTTTGAAATGTGAAAACATTTTGAATATTTTTTACTTTGGTTAGCACTTGTTAAATTAACAAAAACTTCTACAAAGTTAATTAGGTAAACCTTAAGTGGTTTTCTTTTATGTTTTAAAATTGTATCATCACACAGGAGGCCTGAAAAGTGGGCAAGAAAGATACTATCACTACTTTATAGTTGAGAAACTAGAATAACTTACATTACCTGATTCTCAGTCCATGTTGTTCTTAATGCTTTCTGACTCCTGTTTCTTCCTAACATCATAGACGATATTCTGCACCCCAACTTTACTTTTTTTAATTTGGCATAAGCACATGATACCTCTCCTCTACACTAAATTAGAGCTCCTACTCCTTTTTTTCCCCTCTTGAGAGAAGAAGGGAGAAAATGGAAACCCATTTTAGAAGCCTCTTCCATCTGGGTATAAGCTAACTGTAGAGTTAATGTAATGTTTTGAGTCGATGTTTGAAGAAAAGAAAATGCATCTTGACACTATTTCATATTATTAGGGTAGATTTCCAAAGGAAACATTAATAAAAACTATAGAATATAATCAATTGCATTCTGCCTAGAATTTTAATATGCTTGCGTGTCTTTTAAAAAGTAGTATTAAAATAGTGGAACTGAAAAGAACACTGAGAAATTGCTACTTCCTTTTCTTTGTTAAAAAGAACTTCTGGATTAAAAAATATGATTAGTTATGTTTCGTGTAGAGATGACGAGTCTAAATTAATAGAAAGCTTGAGCAGACATAGGGAACTGTTGTATCTTATTCCAGAAGTGAGTAAAAGGAGACCTTCAAAATGAAGTTAGTGTGTATATGTTTATGTGTATGTGTATATGTATTTCCCCCTTATATATAAAAATATATAATTCCTATATATATAAAGGGGAAAATTATCTTAAATGACAGATAAAAATTGCCAAGAGGTACTAGAACTCTGTGGGGTGGGATGACAGGATGCTAACCTTTCAGAAATGTCTTGAGTATGTCGGCCTTCTAAAGACGGGGAAGTGAACGCTTAACTCCATCACAGCTCCAACTTTCTAATTGTTTCATTTTCTGACTGTTCTTCCAGTTGCAGTTTAAATTTGTTTATTTTCTTCTCTCTTTTAGTTCTGGAAAGCTGGCTTGATTTCACAGGGGAGTTGGAGCCACCAGATCCTCTTGCAAGATTGCCCCAACTTAAACGCCACATAAAACAGCTCCTAATGGACATGGGCAAAGTACAGCAGATAGCAACTCTTTGCTCTGTATGACAACAGTGAACACTTAATGAAAGAATGTGGCTTTCTTCAGTCAAAGCATTTTTATTATCCAAGTGACGGCTAAGTGGATAATTTAAAAGCTTAGTAATGTCTAGTCATTCACTGATTTGTGATGTCAATAGGATGGCACCTTGGAAAGAAAAAGGAAGAACAACTTTATCAAGGAAGCTAGTATTTAAAAACAAATTCATGAGCAAGCTGCAAATGAGAATGTGTTATATGCCAAGGAACAATGAAGTAGAATATAATGTATACTAAGGGATTTCAAGTTGGCAGAATTTTTGAGTAGTTGCTTACATGAAGCTCAAGATACCTGTAGAAAGAAATATGGTATATTTGTATAGTTTTTAATAGAAAGATCTATGTTTATAAACCAGCACTTGGCCAAAAACAAAATTGTAAAGGAAATTTAAATTCTGGAGAATTCTACAGGGTTGCTCTAAGAACTGTCTTCTCAGCAGTTGATCCAGCTGTACGGAAATTTAGGGTATTTAAACTTTTATAGGATCATGAGCTGTTTCTTGGGCGATGAATGTTCTTAATCAGAAAACTGACAGTAGAAGTCTCACTTCTGGGAAAAACAGTTGTGGAATTCTTACTTCATTATGAATGTATTTAAAAAACAAACACCAAATAATTGGAATATATTGCAGGCATTAAGCTCATTAAAAACAAACTGGCTTGCAGAAGGGTCCGATGTGCCAAGTGATCATGATTCTGCTGGAAAGACGATTTTAAATATTGTGAGAGTTCTCCCACCCTAAGTCTTACATAATGCCACCAGTCCATCCAAAACCTATGTATCACTTATACTATATATATCATATATATAGTTGAATGGCAGTATTCAGGCTCAACGTACAGTTTGATCCTGAGTATGCTTGGTGTTTGTTTGCCTTCAGAAAAGAAAAAAAAAAAACATTGTAAATAACCTCAGCTGGGATGAGGAGTGACAGAATATCAAAATAATTTGTGGCTGTGGATTTTTTTAACTGCTAGTAGTGGAATACTGGAAAAGCTTCATTTCTGAAGATGAATTTTATTTTTAAAAAATACATGCACTCTCAAAACTTTTAGCTTTGATCACAAATGGACAAATTTCTGAAACCAAAGGCAACTAAGTTGCTGTGTTAGCTCTTGCTGGATTTTGAGCCTAGGTCCTACTGTCTGCCAGTACTCATGTGAGTTGTATGCGCCCCCAGTGCTACATACGCAGGTATGCGTAAGTGTGTATGCTTGTTTTAAACAAACACTCAACGTACATATGTACATAATCTACACATATTTATATCACATATCTAGTTTTATTACTATAGACTATATGAATTGGTGGTTAACATGAAATGTTACCTTTTAACAGACTGTTTTTAAAAATTAAAAATGTATGTATAGGTTTTGAAATTTTTTTAAAAGGGGAAAAAGACTGTTAAGAGGAGGCTATTTGATGACATAACACTTGAATATTTTATGCCTCATTCTGTTTATCAGTTCTCGCAATCTGTATAAATGCATTTTAGAACTGATAGACAGTAAACTTGAATTTATCTTTGATAAGAATACATGCCACTGTACATTCAGATATTATTTAAATTTGCAAACACATTGTTCTATATGTAAGGGTACTGTATGTAAAACTCTTTATTAAAACTATTCCACATATCCTAAAATTTCAGCTTGCCTTTTTGCGGCCTTATATTTTGATGTAAAGATTAAAAGAATGTGCAAAACAGTCAGAAATTTTTATTGCCTTTTGAGATTCTCCAACTTGACAAATGTGCCAAAGATCAACAGACAGAAAATATAGTCCTGTGTATTTACTTGTCATACTTTAACTTTGTGAAAGATCTTACTGATAAATGAAAAGCTTTAGCAGAGGTGGTATTGTGGGGTAATTGCTTAAATTTGCATATCAAAGTAAAAAAGTAGTGCCTGTATTCCATGTGTGGAGTAAATTTGCTAATGTCTATATTTTATGATCGATACTATTATTTTTCCTTTGCGTTTTAAAATAATGGCTCTAATATTTTCCCTGTCATGGCTACATTCTAGACATTGAATTTATATCTTCTTTTTTTCAGATACGGAGCAAATAGCATCCTTAACCTATGAATAATGATGTTGCCTAGATTCTTGTCACACACACAGAAGACCCTTTGTACCTAGTAACATTCATCCTCTCGATTCCTGGTGAACACGGTTAAATTCATGCACGTTTGTTCTTGTAGTTTCTAAAAATTAGATCAATTTATTTGTTAGCCAACAAATTGAAAATTCCATTATTAGAGTACTGAAATTTTTGCTCTGCTTATATGTCTACGAACTGGAAATCTGAATTTTTAATTTTAGATCTTTAAATCAAATTATTTTTATGCATATTTTCATTTAATATAGAGTATATCAATCGATTGAAGCCTTTCACACTAGTGCGCTGAGCCTTTTCTTTAAGAGAGTGAATTAGTTTCTGAGAAGTCAATCCATTGTGAAAAGTTTCAGATGAGATTATTTTCTTTTAGTCTTTTTAAATATCACTATATGTATTTAAATAGAAGGAATAAACTAGAGAGAGTGTTTCTTGAAAAGACAATGTTTTATTTGCCACCAGGCGGAACAGATGAGCATTGGTAGAGAAGGCTCCCTCTTGGTATGTTGCTGATAAACTTGTACTTCCTCATACTTGTTTGTGGTTCTGCTGACTTATTTCCAAACTTAAGGGTAATGTACTTCGAAAACAACTTGGTTATTCTTTAAATTTCAGGTAAAACCCCTTTTCCTAACACTCATCTTATTTCCACTGTCTTATTTCCTCTCAGATGTTCATATTTCACATGTTCAAAATGAAGCGTACTATTTCCCCTGCAATAAACGAAGTCTCCTGCCAACTTCACTGTCTCTGTTAATAACGTTACCCTAAGAGTCCAGGCTTCAAACACCGAGTCCTCCCTCATATCCATATCATTAAAACATGATGTTGTCTTCTTACTTCTGCATCCTACTGAAGCTCCAACATTTTTTATAAAATAATGTCATGAAGATATTACCACTGGCCTCTGAAACTGTAACTTTGCCTTTATTCTAATTCATCACAGTTGTCACTGCCAGACTGTTCCATGCATTGCACATGTTCCATGCATTGTACATGTTACCTGCAGTATCTAATTTGTTCATAAAATAAGGTAAAATGATCGTTTTCTAGATGAGGCTGAGGGATAGAGACATTTAGAAACTTATCCTGGATAAGACATAAGGGGGCAGGTTCAGGATTCAAATCCTGTGCTATTCAAGTTCATAGTCTCTTTCCAGCCTATGTGCTTCAACTATTCTTGTCATTTCAGTTTTCTGCTCTGTAATGTCTAGTGACTCCCTGTTTCAAACCATGTCAGGTCTTTGTAATCTGGATCTTTTGCAATTTACATAATCCTCAAAGTTATTTAAATGTAGCCTTACTGTTAAATGGACTACACTTGTTTTCCTGTATTACCTTCGTATTGTTTTCCTCTTCTGGAAAATTCTCCACTGTTTATTGTCCCTCTGTAAACCCAGACAATCCTTCAAACTTCATTTCTCTTCCTATGAGAAGTAATCCATTACTGAAAGCCTTTCATGGTATCCTGCATTGTACTAAGATATGGAGGAACTCCATCAGTGATTAATAATATAGTGGAACAGGCATGAACTTTGCAGTCTTGGACTCAAATTTTCACTCTGGCAATTTACTAGCAGTGTGATCTTTTGGAACTTTACTATCCTTATCTGTAAAATGGGAATAATGCCCAGCTTAGAGCCTTGTTTTGAGAATTAAGTAAAGCAAATAAAGTACCTAGAAACTGTTACTAAATAAATAGAAATTTCATTAGACATTAGGGTTGTCCATGTGCCAGCTATTAAGCTTAGAGGCTGGGGATGGATATGGGATTAATAAGATCACAGTCTATGGACTAATGGAAACATAAAAATATTTTTCAACAAGATAGGTGCTATCAGAGAGTACAAGGAGATGAAAGATAATTAGACTTGTAGGTGGAGGGGTTTTTGGGAAATAGATGATGCCTGTTAATTAAAACTGGTCTTCTCATGTCTTTTGACTGCGAGTGGCCTCTCTAAAGCATTTCACTCCTGGTACACCTGTCTTTGGGTACTCCTGAAAGTAGAGCAAGAGATAAGACTTGATTGTACTTAGTTTATTCAGGAAATGATCCAAGGAAGTTGAAATGAGAGGGAAACAAAGGTGTGGGAGGGGAGGGCAAAAGCTAATAAGAATATGCATAATTGAAGACACTGCCATGAGCAATGGGGCTTCGATTCTTCCATTTGAAGATGTTTATGAGTTTAAACTATTGCAAAGGATGATTTCCATTTTGCAAATATTGACATATTCAAATAAACCAGTTACATTATTTTTAAATGTATACAATGGAATCAGAATACTGTTTTGTTACTTACCAACATCTGCTTTTAAAATACATGAGCAATCTTTAACATTTAGAAATTTTACATATGTTTATATTCTCCCTTCTGCCTTTCCACGTTACTTACTAACAGAATATTATTTTCTATAATTATAGGTCTTTATCACCCTCTCATACTTTTGTCCACCAAAAATAGTGCATTGCAATTTTAAAAAGCATCAAAATACACACTGCAAGCACTAACATCACTGAATAAATAGAAAAATTTAACAATTATAGTTGAACATTGCACCCCTCCTAATTTAGCACTAATTGATAGAACAAGTAGACAAAGTCAAGATATATTAATAGAAGACTTAAGCAAAAATGATCACCCAAAATGACTTAAAATGGACATTTACGGAACATTGTCATTCTGCCCAACAACACAAGAACATACATTTTAAGTGTACATGGAACACTAAAGATGATAGACTTATATACTAGGCAATAAAACAATATGTCTCAATAAAGGTAAATATAAAAGAGTCTCAATAAATGTAAAATAATTGAAATCATGCACCATATGCTCTCTGACCACAACTGAATTAAGTTGGAAATCAATACCAGAAAGATAATCTGGAAAAGTTCCCAAATGTTAGGGAATTAAACAGTGTGCTTCTAAATAACCGATGAGCCCAAGAAAAAAAATGTTACAAGTAAAATTAGAAAATATTTTAAATAGAATGAAAATGAAAACAACATGCTAAAATTGTGGGATACACCTCAATCAATGTTAGAAATTACAGCTTTACTTATATTTATAAAAGTACAAAATCACTGGTAAAAGATTTCACCTTAAGAAACCAGAAGATAAAGAGCAAATTACAGCCAAATAAGCATAATAGCAAGGAAATAATGATAGTGCTGGAACCAATGAAATACTAAATGAACAAAATACAGATATAGATAAAAAGCTGGTTCTTGGAACAGAACAAAAATTGATACTCTCTTGGAGATTGATAAATAACTAGAATGGAGGAGGGGGACTTACTGTGGATCCAACAGTTTTTTAAAACACAGTGAATACATTTCCATAAATTTGAGGCTTTGCTGAAATGGGAAAATCCCTCAAAGGACACAAATTACCAAAAAAACAAATTGAAGAAGTAGAATTTATAATTAAAAATCTAGGCTGAGCACAATGACTCATGCCTGTAATCTCAGCAATTTGGGAGGCCAAAACAAAAGGATCACTTGAGCCCAGGGGTTCCAGACCAGCCTGGGCAACAATAACACCCTGTCTCTACAAAAAGTAAAATAATAATAATAAACAATTGCTCAGTGTAGTGGCACCTGCCTGTAGTCCTAGCTACTCAAGAGGCTGAGGTGGGAAGATCGCTTTGAGCCCAGGTGGTTGAGGCTGCAGTGAGTGATGATTGTGCCACTGCACTCCAGCCTGGGTGACAGGGCAAGGCCCTCTCTCAAAACAACAATAGAAAAAACCTTCAGGTCTAAATGTGAATTCTATTATAACATTTTAGGAAAGTGTAATCTCGATTTTATGTCAACACTGGCAGAAAGTACAAAAAAGCATTTAGTATCTTATGCCTTGAGATGAACTTTGACCTCGTGCCAAAACCAGAAAAAAAAAAAAAGATATCAGAAGATCAATACATATTCATCCTGAATGTAGATAAAAAATCCTCAGCAAAATATTAGCAAACCAAACCCAGCAATATAAAGGATAATATGTCAAGATCAGGTTGAGTGTTTTCCTAGGAACATGAAGTTGGCTTAATAATCAAAAATCAATGTAACAAAACAGGTCAATAAAAGAATACAAACTATGGCCAGGTGCGGTGGCTCACGCCTGTAATCCCAGCACTCTGGGAGGCCGAGGTGGGCAGATCACAAGGTCAGGAGATCGAGACCATCCTGGTTAACACGGTGAAACCCCGTCTCTACTAAAAAATACAAAAAAATTAGCCAGGTGTGGTGGCGGGCGCCTGTGGTCCCAGCTACTCGGGAGGCTGAGGCAGGAGAATGGTGTGAACCCGGGAGGCGGAGCTTGCAGTGAGCCGAGATCGCGCCACTGCACTCCAGCTTGGGCAACAGAGCGAGACTCTGCCTCAAAAAAAAAAAAAATATGAACTATATGTTAATCTCAATAAATAAAAAGTATTTCACAAATTTCAACATCCATTCATGATGTAAAATGATCAGAAAACAAAGATTAGAAAGAAATGTATAATTTATAACTATACAAAGGGCATATACGAAGAAACTTAATCTAACATCATAGTGGCAAAAGAATATGTTCCTCCCTAAGATGAGGGGCAAAGCAAGAACGTCCACTATCACCGCTTCTACCCAGCATTGTATTGGAGGTCCTGCCAGTGTAAGATGGAACTGGGCAATAAGGAAAAGAAAAGTAAACCAATTGGAAAGGAAGAGGAAATATTTTTAGCCGACGTGTTTGTACCTGGAAAAGTCTAAGGAATCTACCAAAATGCTACCAGATTTAATATTTCTGTGCATTAGCAATGAGCAATTGGAAATTAGAATTTAAAAATAAATGCCATTATCAGCAGTATCAAAATATAAATAGGGATACATTTTTTAAAATGTTTAAGATATATGCAGAAAACTACAAAGGCAATGCTGAGGATAATTAAAGATGACATAAATAAATAGAAAGATATACCAGGATAATGGATTGGAAGACTCAGTGTTGCTGAAATGTCAGTTCTCCCAAAATTGACCTGTAAATATAATGCAATCCTACTTAAAATCCCAGAAGACTTTTTGAAATGGATTATCAAGCTTATTCTACAATTTATATGAAAATGCAAAGGACCTAGAATAGCCAAAGAAATTTCAAGAAGAACAAAGTTGGAGGTAATCCAATTTCTAATTTTGAGGCTTATTATAAAGCTGCAATCATCAAGACAGTGTAGACATGGCATAAAGATAGAGATGTAGATCCATGGTACAAAAATAGAGAATCCAGATACAGACCTAAAAAACATGGTCAATTGAATGAGAGTTTCACTTGCTCCATATCCTTGCCGGCGTTTGGTAGTGTTAGTGTTTAAGGTTTTAGCTATTTAAGTGTGCAGTGCTATTTTACTG